>NC_067241.1:15603000-15695500 GCF_019924925.1 Ctenopharyngodon idella
CTCGCGGTGAGTGTGTGATTGTGTGTGTTTGTGTCTGAGAGAAACTTCTTCAGACTCTCATCGAGTCTTTAGTTCGTGTCGCTCGAGCACAAAGTGAATCAGGAGAGATTCACACTCGATGACTCAGTGTTTGTGTTGTGAGACTCGAGGAACCTGAAGTCCCGCGGTTACTGTAACACGTGCTCGATACATTCACTGTTACTTTCAAACGAGTCTTTCATGTCGCCGCTCATTGTCAGTCGGAAGCCGCTTTTGTCTTTGATGTTTGAGCTGTTTGTTTATTGCGTCTGTCTCGGTCTCTCATTCCTGTGCTCAGTTAGGTCCGGTGGGCTCGGTTCGGGTCGTAATGCAGTCTTCATCAGTGTTTCTTCTTCTTCTGTCAAGTTTTTCTCTTGCTTTGGCCTGTAATAAAGCTCTGTGCGCAAGTGACGTCAGCAAGTGTCTCATTCAGGTAAGAGTCTCATATTTATGTATTATGTTGGTTTTTGATGGATCACAAACAAACACTTGAGCATTTTCAGCTTCATAATTCTCATGTGCATCTACTGGTTCTGAATCACTTTTCATGGAGCTTCATGGCTGTTCTTGTGTTGTTGTTGTTGTGGAGCAGGAATTGTGTCAGTGCCGGCCGTCCGATGGGAACTGCTCGTGTTGTAAGGAGTGTATGATGTGTCTGGGAACTCTCTGGGAGGAGTGCTGTGACTGTGTGGGTAAGATCATCATGTTATCAGTATATTACAGAACCTTCTCATCCGCTGCATCATCTGTTCTGAAGGAAGAAATAATCAAGTGCATATAAACATGTACACTTACATATGTTACAAAAGAGGTCAAACTCATCTGCATAAATAAATTAATCTTTTTTTTTTTTTTTTGATTCATGTGAGATTTTTAATAAAGTGAGGCTTTAGATTGTGAACTCTTTTCACATTTTTCATCCTGTTACAGTGATGGTAATTGTGACTCTTTATCTCACAATTCTGACTTTATAACTTGTTTGTCTCACAATTCTGAGTAAAAAAGTCTGAGTTGTGCGAAATATAATATATTAAACTCACATTGTGAGAGGAAGAAGTCAGAAATGTGAGTTTATTCCTCACAATTCCAACATTATTTTCGCTCTTTATTTCTTGCTATCGCATGCGTATTTCTCTTCCATTCTGACTTTTTCTTGTGATTCCGACACCAATTCCTGCTATCCCAATATTTCTCACTAATCTGACTTTGTTTCTTACCATTCCGACATTATTTCTCACCATTCTGACTTTTTTGTGATTCCAACATTATTTCTTGCGATTCTGACTTTTTCTTGTGTTTCCAACTAATTTCTCACCTTTCCGACTTTTCTTGCCATTCCGACATTATTTCTTGTGATTCTGACATTAATTCTCACCATTCCAACTTTATTCCGATTCCAACATTGTTTCTTGCCATTCAGACTTTTTCTCATGATTCTGATTTTCGTGATTCTGACTTTCTTGCCATTCCAACTTCATGTCTCGCCATTCTGATGTTATGTGTCACCATTCCAACTTTTCTTGTGATTCCAACATTATTTCTTGTGATTCCGACATTTTCACTATTCCAATGCTATTACAACATTTCTCACCATTCCAACTTTATTACAATTCCAACACTATTTCTTGCCATTCTGAGGTTATTTCTCACCATTCCAACTTTTTCTTGTGATTCCGACATAATTTCTTGCATTATTTCCGACTGATTTCTCGCCCTTTCCACTTTTCTTGTTATTCCGACATTATTTCTTGTGATTCTGATATTAATTCTCGCTATTCCAAAACTATTCCAACATTATTTCTTGCCATTTCAACATTATTACTTGTGATTCCGACATTATTTCTCGTGATTCTGAGGTTATTTCTCGTGATTCTGACTTTTTCTCGTGATTCTGACTTTCTTGTGATTCCGACTTTATTTCTCGCCATTCCAACTTTTCTCATAATTCCAACATTTCTCGTGATTCCAACATTTCTCACCATTCCAGTGGTATTCCAACATCTCACTAATCCGACTTATTTCTCACCATTCTGACTTTTTTGTGATTCCGACATTATTTCTTGCCTTTCCGACTTTTCTCGTGATTCCAACTAATTTCCGCCAATCCGACTTTTCTTGTGATTCCGACATTAATTCTCACTATTCCAACACTTCTTGCCATTTCAACTTTATTCCGATTCCAACATTATTTCTCGCCATTCTGAGTTTTTCTCGCCATTCCAACTTTTTCTTGTGATTCGGACTTTCTTGTAATCCGACTTTATTTCTCGCCATTCGGACTTTTCTCGTGATTCCTACATTAGTTCTCGCTATTCCAACATTATTTATCACTATTCTGACTTTATTCTGACTTTGTCTCTCGCCATTCTGAGGTTATTTCTTGCGAATTAAAACTTTAGAATTGTGAGAAATATAATAAAATATATAAAACTCGCAATTGCAAGGAAAAAATCTCATAATTCTGACATTAGCTGTCGCAATTCTGAATTCATAATTCGCAGTTCTGACTTTTTTCTTTTGTGAGAGATAAAGAATTGCAAGAATAACAAGAATTGTGAGATAAAAAGTTACAATTACTTTAGTTTTTTTTTTTTTTTTAATTCTGTGGCAGAAACAAGCTTCTATAACAGCCTTTATTTATTTATTTATTTATTTATTTTGTCAGTCTAAATCGAGTTGATATTTAGTTTGTTCTGAGAGCTGAAGGTGCTTGATGTTTTATTTGAGTGTTTCTGTTCCTCTCAGGCATGTGTAACCCCAAGAACTACAGCGACACGCCGGCGACGGCCAAGAGTACGGTGGAGGAGCTGTACCGGCCCATCCCGTCGCTCTTCCGCGCGCTGACCGAGGGCGAAGCGCCCATCAACATGATGGTGGTGTCCTTCCCCGTGGCCGAGGAACTGTCCTACCACGAGAACCTGGTGTCCTTCCTGGAGACGATGGAGGACGCGCACCAGAGCGTCTCGCTGCCGGGGAACAGCATCCGCGCCAGCTACGACACGCAAGGTGAGGAAAGAGCGCTCGCCTCGCGCTTCACTGAGCAGGAACGTCATTAGCTTGAGCTTCATTCATTCCGGCGGTGACCTTGTGACCCTGAGCTGTGACGGTAATGAGACGTCCAGCGGCGAGCAGGTGTCCGGACTGACCAGACGGAAATGCATCAGATCACTTCACAATTAATGACATTTATGTCACACTGGAGTTGATATATTTGACTCACACATTACTGGTAAAAGTTTAGAATAATTGAGATTTGTTAATGTTTATGAAAGAGTCTCTTCTGTTCACCGAGGCTGCGTTTATTTGATCAAAACTACAGTAAAATTGTGAAATATTATTCCAATGTAAATCAGCTGTTTTTTATGTGAATATATAGTAAACTATAATTTATTCCTGTGATCAAAGCTGAATTTTCAGCATCATTACTCCAGTCTTCAGTGTCACATGATCCTTCAGAAATCATTCTAATATGATGGAAAACATTTTAAAAAATCTTAGTTATTCTAAACTTTTGACCAGTAGTGTACTATTTTATTAACGAGAAATGATTCGTTTTAAATGTTTCAAGTTAATTTCAGTGTGTCTTTAAATAACTGATGAACTTTTAGTTTTTAATTGACTTAATATGTCAATTTGGACTTGGCATTTCATAATTTTATTTTTTTTGTGTCATAATTATGACTGCATATCATAACTTTGGCTTTCCATGTCATAATTATGACGGCATTTCATAATTTCAACTCTTTTTTTTGTTATAATTTTGACTTTAGGTCATAGTTAGTCATGACTTAGTATGTCAATTTAAACTTTGCATGTATTAATTTAAATTTTTTTATAATTATGAATGCATGTCATAATCTTGATTTTTAATTTCAACTTTATAATTTTTACTTTTTAAGGTCATAATTTTTTTTTTTGTCAATTTTTACTTTGCCTGTCATAATTTTTTTGTCATAATTTTGACTTCATTATTTTGATTTTGTATGTCATAATTTTTACTTTATAAAATGCAAAGTAAAAATTATGAAAAAATGAATTATAACATGCAATTTCATTTTTGTGATAATTTTGACTTTCCATGTCCATTTTGATTGTCGTATTTTTGTCATAATTCTTACTTTACAACATGCAAAGTAAAAATGATGACAATATAAAAATTAACATGCAATTTAATTTTGTCAATTTTGATTTTGCATGTCATTTAATTTTTTTTGTCAATTTTTATCTTGCATGTCATAATTTTGATTTGTCATCATTTTGACTTTGTCATCATTTCAGTTTTTATTTTGCATGTCAAAATGTTTCCCAAAGCATGATTTTTGCTCTTATGTGGCGGATGTGCTTCCACACACTGATCTGATCTGATGTCGTCCATGTGACCCTGTACTGATGTTGTTTCCTGATCTGTGCGTCTGTCTCATCTCTCTCCAGATAAGATGTGTACGGTGGTTTACTTCGACGACTGCGTGTCCATCCGTCAGTGTAAGCAGTACTGCGAGTCGATGGGCGGATCCAAGTACCGCTGGTTCCACAACGCCTGCTGCGAGTGCATCGGACCCGAGTGCGTCGACTACGGCAGCAAATCCGTCAAGTGCATGAACTGCCTGTACTGAGCGCAGTCCTGTCAGTTACTGATGTTTTGTTATTGTGTCCTGCGTCACGCAAAAGATTTTGTATATATTATTTTTATTCTTGCAGATTCAGCTGTAGCCTCATACATTCAGATCAGAGAAATGATATTGATAGAGATTCTTGAATAGATAGATTATCAGATTATTATTCATAATCAGCATATATTATGAACTTTCTCAAGGTCTTTATTAAGACTGGATGAAGTTAAAATCATTAGTTTGTCTTCAGCAACAAAATCCACTTGTAAAAATCGTCCTTTCGCCGAAAGTGAAGCTGGTGTTAGTTTGATGTAGAGACGCTTGTTTCAGACGCAGGTGAACTTGAGTGATAGAAATCACTGTATTTTCAATAAAACATCTCGTTTTATTGTTTCATGATTTTTTTCTTTTTTTTGTCATGTATTTTTTTGTTTTTCTATTTCATGTTTTCTTTCTGTTTTGTATTTTTATTTCTCATTTCTTCTCCTTGATTCATGCGTGGCTGATGTCAGTCGCTCTGTTTCCGCTGTTAATCGCGCGTCTCTTCGGGTCACAGGTGTCCTAATGAAGCGCCCCACTTTCAAACACAAAGACCTCATTCAGTCCCATGAGCCTCCAGTCATCCGTCCAACTTCATCTACAAACTCACTCAGCTTTCATAACGTGTGACGTTCACTTGAGTTTGAGTTCTGGTTATGATTGTCAAACTGAAATATTGTACTGTTATTCTCTGCAGTATCTGTCAATATGAAACATTTGCTATTATTTACATGTTTCTGATCTTTATTTATGAATCATTCAACTTCATAATCTTTCATCAAAATGTAATTTGAACCTCAAATAACATTTAAGCTGTTGCCATTTTTATTGTGAAGTCATCAACAAAAAGGGTAAAACTTTACAATAAGGTTTAATTTGTTAACATGAACAATAATTATAATCTTACATCAATAACTGTAATGATTAATCTTTGATAATGCTAAGCTGACATTAATAGATCATATTAAAAGGTCAAATGTGTCTGATAACATCAGTGTCGACTCCGGTTTGAACAATGTAAGGCTGAACACCGTCGTCATTTTGGCTGCGTGAGATTCTCCAGCTTTGTTGTTGTTGAGCTGTTAAAGCTCCGCCCTCTTCTGGAAAGCAGAGCTCATTTGCATTTAAAGGGACACACACAAAAATGGCATGTTTTTGCTCACACCCAAATAGGGGCAAATTTGTCAAGCTATAATAAATGATCTGTGGGGGATTTTGAGCTGAAACTTCAAAGACACATTCTGGAGACACCAGAGACTATATTATAGGTCCCCTTTAAGGTTAAATGTGTAACAATATATTGTTCATTGTTAGTTATTGCATTACCTAATATATCAAAATTATTGCAAATTGTTATAACGAATAAAATTAAAATATTAACATTAAATCTCAATATTTGAAATGGTTAAGGTTAATTAACATAAATATAACTAAATTGACTATTTATTGATCTATAATCAGTATTGTTCATGTTTGTTCATAACACAATGTTAATGTATATGACTTGAAAAATGTAAAACTTTATTTTTGATGTTGAGATGAGAAGTCGTGATCGTCTTTGGCCGAACGACTCCAAGAACAACAGCAAGTGATTTCATCTGAAATTTTATTCTGGACAGGTTAAGAGAATAACATCAGCTATTCATGATCAAAAACAGGAATATATACAGAAGAGTTTTGCATTAAAACACTCAAGGCTTCAAGTGAGTTTCAGATTGAATGTTCACATGGACCACTCGTGATTTCCGTTAAAAACACTAGTTCACATGGTTCGTCTGAGCAGACGTGTGACAGTGTCCATCAGTACAACAATGTGCTGCGCTGAAGATTAAAAGAGCGACGCTCGAGCCCTTGAGATCAGACAGACGCGTCCCGTCACTGATATATATATGCAGCATATATTAGAGTCGTTAACCCGGCCGCCGGCCCGGTCACATGTCAACGGTTTAGTCGTTTGATTTCTCCAGCTGTTCAAGTATTCTCTGGTTTAAGGAAGACGCGTTTAAGGCTTCTGTGGCAAAATAAGAGAGAATGCACAAAAACCCCACAAATAACCCAGGGGCTGTAGTGAGGTGCATTCTGGGAAAGCTGTTAGAAGTCTGTGTTCAGTATGTGGAGGACGTGGTGCTCATGGCGTCCTCGTTCAGACGGGTGCTTCCGGGATGGACGCTGGCAAAGTATTTGACGTCTTTGTCCACGTCCGTCTGCAGGGCGACCAGAGTGTGCTCCAGCGCCTCCTGCTGGCAGCCGGCCGAGTTCAGGAAATACTCTACAGTAGAACACACACACACACACACACACACACACACACACACACACACACACACACACACACACACACACAGAGTGAGCGCAAGGAACGAGGCAGTATCCACACAGACAGGACATGAGGGGGGGGTTTATTTATGAAAATAAACATTCATAAAAGCACTAAATAAAAGGGAAAAAAAAGAAAATGGAAAAAAGAAAAATAAAGGAAAAAAAAAAAAAAATAATGAAAATAAATAAAAATGGGAAAAAAAGAAAAGCTGCAATAAAGAAAAGAAAGAAAAATAAGGAAAATACAGAAAAGGGAGGGGGGGGAAAAAAAAAAATCAATAAATAAAATGAAAGAAAAAAATAAAAGACAGAAAAAAAGCAAAATGAATAAAAAGAAATAAAAATAAAATACAATTAAAAATAGAGGGAAAAAAATAAAATAAAGAAACAAATGAATGAAAATATAAAAAAGAAAAAAGACAAAGAAAAAAGGGAAAGAAAATGTTAAAAGAAAAATGAAAAAAAAAAAACAATAGAACTAAAATAAATACAGAAAAGTGACAAAGGAAAAAGAAACAAATAATGAAAATAAATGAAAAAAATAAATAAAATGAAAAAAAAAAAACCAAATAGACAAAGGAAAAATAAAAAACAATAAATAAAGTGAAAAGGATAAAGAAATAGAAAAGAATAACAAAGAAAAATGGAAAATAAAACAAAGCAAAAAAATAAATGAAGAAAAGAAAGAAAAATACATGAGAAAAGGAAGAAGAAAACAAAAGAAATAAAAAGAAAGGGATGAAATGACTGAATGAAAGTGAGACGGCGCACACCTCGCTCCAGCAGCGTCTGCCGCAGGGTTTTGGCCAGCAGGACTCGCACGTTGGGAACGGGATCCGTCGCCAGCTGCAGCAGCGGAGGGAGCAGATGCTCCGAGAACTGATCCAGAGTCAGACACTCCTCCTCGATGGACAACTGACCAACACAGAGCTGCGCGTCAGGACAATCCACACTGATGATGATGAGGAGGATGATGAAGAAGAGTGCGTCTCACCTGACAGACGAAGGCAAACGCCTGCCGGCCCGACCACTTCTGAGAGTGGCAGAACTTCTCCACCAGCTCGCCCAGAAAACTCACCAGCAGAGACGAACACGACGACAACTTCCTGATGATCTCACTCACCTGAAACAGAGCGATTCTTTGAGAAGAACGACTCACTGGAACCAGAGCGATTCATTCAGAAGAATGACTCACTAGAACCAGAGCGATTCATTCAGAAAAATGACTCACTGGAACCAGAGCGATTCATTCAGAGGAATGACTCACTAGAACCAGAGCGATTCATTCATGATTCAAACATCACTACAGTCTCTCCTGAAATAACCAAGACAGAAAGAAGAAGAAAAAAAAAAAAAACTAATAAAAGAAAAAGGAAATCAGAAAAAGGACAAAATAAAAATAAAAATAAATAAAAGACTACGGAAAAAAAGAAAAAATAAAGACATAAAAAAAAGACAACTAAGAAAAAAAATTGAACAAAATAAAAAGGAAAAAATAAATAAATAAATAAATAAATAAATAAATAAATAAAGAGGGAAAAAAAAAATAATTAAAAGGGGAAAGAAAATATAAATAAATTTAAAAAGAAAAAAAAAAAAATAAAGGAAAAGGAAAAGAAATTAAAAAGAATTGAGAAAAACAAAGAGAAAGTAAAAGGGAAGAATGTTAAAAAAAATAAGAAAATGAAAGTGAAATAAAAAGAAAAAGAAAAAGTATGAAAGAGAAAAAAGAAAGTGAAAGAAAAAAAAAAGAGTAAAGGAAAGTGAAATAAATAAAGAAAGAAATTACAAATAAAATAAAAGAAATTAAAACATTTAATTAAAAAGAAACAGAATAAAAGGAGGAAAAAGAAAAGTGAAAGAAAGAAAAAGTGAAAAGTAAAAGAAAAAGAAAGTAAAAGAAAATGAAAAGAAAGTGAAAGAAAAAGAAAGTGAAATAGTAAAAGAAAAAATAGAAAGAAAAAGAAAACAAAGTGAAAGAGGAAAAAGAAAAGTGGAAAAAAAAAAAAAGAAAAAGAAAAGTGAAAGTGAAAGACAGACAGACAGAGAGAGAGAGAGAGAGAGAGAGAGAGTACCAGTCTGTAGGACGTCCAGCGAACGGACGACACGCGGTCAGTACAGAGACAGAAGGCCAGCGGTCTCAGATAATCATGGACGTCCTGCGCGCTGTACAGCTCCAGCAACAACACCAGCTGCCTGTTACACACACACACACACACACACACACACACACACACAACTCTGAGACATGACATCATCAGCGACATCATCACTGACATCATCACCACAGCGCAGCGCAGTCGTACTCGGCCAGCTCGGAGCGAAACCTCCAGTTGCGGCTGTTGTCCGTCACCAGGAACTCCTGCAGCTGATACAGATACTTCCTCCTCGTGTCCTGATGCAGCAGCTGAAAGAGGAACACCACATGACCATCATCATCCCACACACACACACACACAGTGATGAAGCGGACCTGACCTTGAGGAAGTCGTAGAGGTGTTTGAGGACGCCGATGCGGACCTCGTCCAGGTCTTTCAGGAAGCTGTTGAAGATGGGCACCAGATGAGCGGCCGTCAGCTGATCGCCCAGGATCAGAGCCAGTTCATGGATGGAGAACGCCAGCGTCCGCCGCACCTTCCACTGACACACACGCGCACACACACACACACACACACACACAGACAAGAGAGAGAAATTAACTGATGTGTAAGGGTGTGTGAAATACATTATCTACAATAATATTGTGATTGTTGGTCCCTATACTCAAGATAAGAGCCAATACCAATACCTCTGTCTGTCTTTATATTTTTATCTTTTAATATAGTTAATCAATAATCACACGAAGAGTGGCGTTTCTTCTCCAAATATCAGCATGATTACAAATGTGGTATTGATTTTATACAACAGTTCAATAACCAAGTTAATAATAAATGACATTTTAGACACAATATTGCCTGTTTTTGCTACGAAAAAAGTTTCAGTCAAAGCCACAGCGGTGTTTCATTACTGAATGAACGAATCATTTGAATGAATGATTCAATGATTCAAATCAGCCATTTGAATGAACCGGTTGAATCTCAATGAGTCATTAACAATGACTTGCTGCCACCTACTGGTGGTTTTACTTTCACATTTAAAGTATCTTTTCATTTAAAAAAAAAAAAATCATTTCAAATATCAAGATTCAACGCTTTACGAATAAATCATCGAAACATTATTTATGAGTTACACTATATTTATTACGATTTGCTAAACCGTGTGCACAATTTACTAATTCGTTCCCTCGATTTGCTAAATCATGCGCATGAATTATAAAGCGAGGGAACTAATTAACAAATCGTGCAAAGGATTTATTTTTTTCTTCTAGCATGTCATGTGCAGGGCTCTGTACTTTATAAAGGTAAAAATACCCATAAAAATCAATTTAAACCTGCCAAAGGTATCAGCACAATAAACACACTCAGCAAAATATCTGATCATCATTAGAGAAAATCCCAGAAAACATAGCCATCATTTTTCGTCAATAAACCCCTCCTGCTGTGCCAAGCTGAAAAAGGATAAAGAGTTTTTAAAAAGTATTGAGAAATGTGTCCTATGTACTGTTAAAAAAAAAATATATATTGCATATTGTATGAGGTAACAAGTGTCTTGTGCATGTATTATATGAATTATTAGAAGCAAGACGAACACACCTGCATGTCGGAGGCCAGCGTCTCATACGTGTCGCGCAGGCAGTGCCAGTTCTGCCGTCCTAACGTCAGCGCCACGCCGGGCAGACTGTAGGCGCAGTGCTTGGCGATCTCCATGTCCACTGTCTGAGCGCGCGATGGGTCCGTCATGGACAGATACTGGTCCAGTAACGCCTGAGGAACCACGTCCTGCAGCGGCAGCACACATGTCAGAGCAGAGCATGATGGGATTGAGCTCATGATGGGATGATCAACTGACCTGCTGTTTAGATTTCCTCTCATCTTCAGGATTTACGCTGCTGTCGCTCACGTCAGAATCATCGTCGTCATCACGCCTCTGAAACACAACATACTTCTTTTAATTTCTATTCATTAATATAACGATAGTTATAAAGAGCAACATTTAAATACAGATATTTGATAAACATTTTTGTAGTGCATGAAAAATGCCAAACAAATCAGTTTGGAATCAGACGGATTCACATTAATGAATTGAACTTAACATGATACTGGGAAAGATGGGCTGGGCTTTGACAGATCAGGATCATGAAACTAGTATAATGATATGATCGTAATTATCAAAGTAAAACAGAGCATCAACATGATCCCAGTGCGGTGTGTTCACCTGTGTGTCATCTGAACGGCGCTCAGAGGAATGCTGTGAGCTGAAGGGATTGGATTGTGCCGCTCGGGGCTCCAGGAAAGCGTCTTCCAGTCCAGAGTCCAGCGCCGTGGCTCTCAGAGCGGCCGTCAGGACGTCCACTTGTGCTGGAAAACACAGATCAACACAGAAGGTTTTCATGCTTGAATGTTCATTATTTTCCTCATTCTCCATTGTTCAGCTCCTCTCTTCCCAGTCTGTCAGTAACGCTCTGTTTAGTTCATGTCTCTATGAAGCCCCTCCTTCTGAAAAGCAAAATGTCCCGCCCCTTACCATAACCGCCAGTTTCAACACAACTAACTAACTCAACCAGGCCCCGCCCCTTTATTCTGCATATGAATTATTTAAAGAGGAATATTGCGAAGAAAACTCAAAATGGAGGCGTTTCAGAGAGTTCAGAAACACCGATATAGAGATATATTCATGCTCAAACTATGGAAGCTTGTTTCCGCCACTAAATAAAAATTTAAAAAAAAAAAAAGGTAATTGCAACTTTTTATCTCACAATTCTGACTTTTTTTCCCCTTTCCGCAATTGCGAGTTATAAAGTCGGAATTGCGAGTTAAAAAAAAGTCAGAATTACGAGATATAAAGTCAGAATTACGAGTTAGTCAGAATTGCGAGATATAAAGTCAGAATTACGAGTTATAAAAGTCAGAATTGCATGATATAAAGTCGGAATTGCAAGATAAAAAGTCGGAATTGCAAGATATAAAGTCAGAATTACAAGATATAAAGTCAGAATTACAAAATATAAAGTCAGAATTGCGAGAAATAAAGTCAGAATTACGAGTTATAAAGTCAGAATTACAAGTTATAAAGTCAGAATTACAAGTTAGTCAGAATTGCGAGTTATAAAGTCAGAATCACGAGATATAAAGTCAGAATCGCGAGTTATAAAGTCAGAATTACAAGTTAGTCAGAATCGCGAGTTATAAAGTCAGAATCACGAGATATAAAGTCAGAATTGCGAGCTATAAAGTCAGAATTGCGAGTTATAAAGTCAGAATCACGAGATATAAAGTCAGAATTACAAGTTAGTCAGAATTGCGAGTCATAAAGTCAGAATTGTGAGAAATAAAGTCAGAATTACAAGTTAGTCAGAATTGCGAGTTATAAAGTCAGAATTGCGAGTCATAAAGTCAGAATTGCGAGTTATAAAGTCAGAATCACGAGATATAAAGTCAGAATCGCGAGATATAAAGTCAGAATTGCGAGTTATAAAGTCAGAATCGCGAGTTATAAAGTCAGAATTACAAGTTAGTCAGAAATGCGAGTTATAAAGTCAGAATTGCGAGATATAAAGTCAGAATTGCGAGATATAAAGTCAGAATTACGAGTTATAAAGTCAGAATTGCGAGATATAAAGTCAGAATTGCGATATAAAGTCAGAATTGCGAGAAATAAAGTCAGAATTGCAAGATATAAAGTCAGAATTGCGAGTTATAAAGTCAGAATTACAAGTTAGTCAGAATTGTGAGTTATAAAGTCAGAATTGCGAGAAATAAAGTCAGAATTGCGAGCTATAAAGTCGGAATTGCAAGATATAAAGTCAGAATTGCGAGTTATAAAGTCAGAATTACGAGTTATAAAGTCAGAATTACGAGTTATAAAGTCAGAATTACGAGTTATAAAGTCGGAATTGCGAGTTATAAAGACGGAATTGCGAGATTAAAAGTCTTTTTTTATTTTTTATTTCATGGCAGAAACATGCTTCCATATCAAACAGCAGTATTACACACTAAAGAAAGACAAAGTCCTTTTTAAACAACCATCAGATGTGAAGCAAAGCCTGTTACTTCAGAACACACAGTCTGCAGTTATTGTGCGTCACTCCTTCTGTTTTTCGGCTCAGTGTTTCAGTAACTTCCTGTGCTCGTTTCCTTCCACTGACACAAAGGTCTCGCTCCAGCTGCTTTAAGACTTCTGTTCCTGAAAACTCTTATTGATGAATATGACAGTATTTGGCTGTATTGTGTTTTGTAGTGCAAAGTTTGTCAAATCCTGCAACTAGGGCTGGGAGATTCAATATTAATATCAATATCAATATCTATATTAATATAAATTCAACCACCTCAAATCTACTTCCTAATCACAATGAGAAAGAAGTGCCGCTCACCTTTGACATCCGGGTCGTCTATGTGCGGCTCCAGGTTTTCGATGAGTTCCTCCAGCTGTTTCCTGCCCAGCGCCGGAGCGGACGGACGCTTCTCCTCCTCCAGCAGCTCCAGGTCCAGGTCGATCTCTGGGATGGGCGTCCTCCAGTAGTGGAAAGAGTTAAAGAGCTCCTGCTCGTCTTGTGGAGCGGGCGAAGGCGAGGGATCATCCTGTGCTGATGCCGGTGAATCCTCGTCGGCTCCAGACGAAGCCTCTGTCTCTTCAGGAAGGCACTTAGAATCGTCTGCCGTCAGGACCTCCGCCGTCTGCTCACCTCCGCCCTCCTCCGCCACATCCTGCTCCTCACAGCCAGAGGGATTGTGGGAAACAGCAGACGTCTCTGCTGCGGACGAGCTGCCGGCGGCATCTGCGTTTGTGCTGAACGACACACAGACGAGACGTGAGCGAGTGAAGGTTCATCCTCAGCTCTCTTCATCAGTCAGTCGTCTCACCTGTGTGTTTGCGCTCCGCTCCAGTTGCCCTCGTCTCTGAAGTACTGACCCACGTTACTGCTGGGGCTCGCAAACGTCGAGATGAACTGACCCAACGACTGAAACGCAGCCTGACGCACCTGCCGACCGCAGCACACGCTCATTAACACAGAATGGACAACACAGAAGAGATTAAACGGATTGGGCGTACCCAGCGGGAGGGATCGCTGATCAGACTGATGAACAGAGATGAAAGTTTCGTCCGCCGCACTTCTGGAGACGTGGCCGAGGACACCGTCATGAAGCACTCGGCGCAGGCCTTCCGCACGCCCCACACATTATCTGAGCAGAGCTGGAAGAAACGCGGCAGCTGGACAGGAAAGGGAGAGAGGAAGGACAGGAAGACGCCTCAGACGACAGGAAATGAGCAACAACTATACAAAACAAATCACAGAGCTGATAACATCAACATTTATGTAGTCTGATTTTGAGCCCTTTTCAAACTCCGTTAAAAACAAACTCATAAAAAGAGCAGAGCGGGGCTAGTTGTCACATGTTTTACCCCAGTGTCTTATTTTTAAAGTCAGTTTCTACCTAAAACTTTAAAATATCGACATCAAAAGCCTACCAACAGAAATTAACTGCTGCTAGAGAAAACAAGCACATGTAACCTCACATTTACTGCCATCTAACCCATGTGACAACTTGCCCCATCTCTCCTGTATGGATCATACCAGCAGCTCCTCTGTTGCCTCTCCTCCAACAACACTGCAGATGTCACCGAAGTTCGCCGCACAAACCTGTCGGACATAAACACACACCTCTGATCAGCGACGAGGACAGAGCGTCTTCCTTTGGACTCCCGAACACGAGCCAATCAGAATCACCCACCTTGCGCACGTGAAACATCCTGCAGTCGCAGCACATCTCGCAGAAGCGCGGCAGAAAGAGTCGCTCGGTGATGTCCTTCCCCACCATCGGCGCCATTTTACAAATAATCTGAGATAAACATCAGAAACAAGCACAAGCACTCATTATGATGTTATGAAAAATAATATATAATTATAGTAATAAAATAATAATTAAATAGGCCTATATTATTTACTTTAATGCTTTAAAATATTTATATAATAAAAATAAGGTAGACCCATATTATTACTTTAATGTTGTAAAAATTCATATTTATATAATTGAAATATAAAATCATAATAAAAATAACAAAATAGGACCATATCACTAACTTCATTGTTGTGAAAATTAATATTTATATCATATAATAAAAAGATAATAAAATAGGCCCATATTATTTACTTTAAATATTTATATTACATAACTTAATACAAATTATAATAAAAATGTGTTCAAATTTACTTTAATGCCATGAAAATTAAATATTTATAATTAAAATATGTTATAAAAATGATAATTAAATAGGCCCATATGATTTACTTTAATGTTGTGAAAATTAATATTTATATAACATAATATAATAATAAAAATGATAATAAAATGTGTTCAAATTTACTTTAATGCTGTAAAAATTACATATTAATATAATTAAAATATAATATAATAAAAATGATAATAAAATAGGCCCATATGACACACTTTAATGTTGTGAAAATTAATATTTGTATAATAATAAAAATAATAAAATTGGCCATATTATTTAGGTTAATGCTGTGAAAATTAATATTTATATAATTAAAATATAATTTCAGAATAAAAATGATAATAAAATAGGCCATATTTAGGTTAATGTTGTAAAAAGTAATTTAATAAATAAAAAATATAATAAAATTACTTTAATGGTCTAAATATTTAATTAATTATAATATAATAACAAATATAATAAAATAGGGCTATAATATTAACTTTAATGCTGTAAAAAAATAATATTTATATAATTATAATATAAAATATAATAATATAAAATGCCCATATGTTTTACTTTATTGCTGTAAAAATGTATATTTATGTGATTTATTGTTTTATATTATAATGCAGACTGATTAAACCCACAAACCTTCATTTTTTTTATGAAGGAAGGAAGAACTTTGACTATCTTTGTACTTTTTTTTTTATATTATTTTGCAAAATGTGATTGAAATGTAAACTGCACAATTGCTGCGGTTATCTTAAATAATTGCAATTAGATCAAATAATCACGATCAGATGATTAATCAATCACGACAGGCCTAAGTTAGGATAGTTTGTTCTCTAAATAAGTGGAAGTAGAGAAGGAGACGCTTCAGTGAGTAACTATAGGACACTTTCAGATCATCATCACACAAACACAAACAGCTGATCCGAGTGAAAAACGGCAGACTCTCACCGCCATGGCTTCGGTTTTCACATCGTCGTTGCTGTCAGGAGCAGTGAGGTCCACCAACACGGGACACACCAGGTTCTCCACGTCTCCTCGCTCGATGAGCTCCTGCTCCAGCAGAACCAGCAGCGCCGCCTGACTCGTCTTACGCACCTGACGCAGGAAACACCATCAGCTTCTTGATCAGTTCCTCAACCTCAAGCAGCAGAAAGATCTCACACTCACCAGGTTATTCTGGTCAGCCAGGTATCTGACGACGATGGGTAAGAGGTACTTAGAGAAAGCAAATGGAATGGAAGGTCTGTTCTCCTGACAGAAGATGGCGATATGTGGGATTTGCTCCATGAGCTCCGCTCGAACCGTCGGCTCTGAGGAACAAACGTCACTCCATTAAAACAACTAGACAATTCATAAAAACACAAGCCTAAATATGGCTGAATATAACTGAAATATGCACAACACCACAGGAAAAATACCAAATTAAAGATTTTAAAGATGAGATTATGATAGTATCTAATCAAAAACAAGCCCTTTGAACCGGACAGAAGAGTGAATCAGCGAATCATCTGCGTACCGGAGTCGTCTGCGAGTCTGTCGATCCTCTCCAGCACAGACACACACTCGCGCTCGTCCTCGCTGACGGCTCGGAGCGTGTCGAGAAGACTGCGGGCCACCATCTGCCTGAAACACACAGATCAACATCCCAAGATTAAAAACATTTAACACCGTTGAATGACCTAACAAAAACAGGCAGATCTGAGATCACTAAAAAAGCTTCTTATACTAGAGATTTCATATATCTCACACTGCATTGTGGGATACAGCATCTCAAACATGATTTGACAGATAAAGCAGGTCATTTGCATACTGTAGAAATAATACTATTAGTAGGGGTGTACGATAATATCGTAATTGTTGTTTTAACGACGTGCAATCTGACATTACCAAGTATGTCTCTCACTTTGTAAAAATCAAACAAAAACACAGTAAAAATGTCAGATTGCGTGTCATATGAGTATGTCTTTTAGGCTTAAATTTATACACTTTTATACACAAAGAGTACTGTTTTTCCCCCCCAAACATCAGCACAATTACAAATGCGATATTGATTTTATACAACAGTTTAATAAACAAGAAGTTAGACCTGTTTTGCTCTATTTTACTAAAGAAAATAGTTCCAAACAAATCCACAGAACTCTGAGCAACACACAGCAGTGCTTCGTTACTGAATGAATCAGTCCGTTTGAACAAATTGGCTGAATGAATGATTCAATGACTCACTCAATAAGAAAGTCAGATGCTTCGATCCTGAAACGATCAGCCGTTTGAATGAATCGGTTGAATTAACGACTCAATGATTCGCGCATTAAAGGATTAGTTCACCTCAGAATGAAAATTTCCTGATAATTTACTCACCCCCATGTCACCCAAGATGTCTTTCTTTCTTCAGTCGAAAAGAAATCAAAAAACTCCATCTCATTTAAACTTCAAAATCGTCTAACATCGTTGTTTTACCTTTTTTTGTAAAGGTCGTTTGACTTAGTCTTTGTAAACACTGGATCGGTACTTCCACCTACGTCACGCGTGACCTTTCCAACATGATTACGTAATGCGTGGAGCATCACAGAGCAGTGCAAGACGAGCATTTGTGGTTAAAACGTACATAATTTTTATATTTTTTAGAAAATGTCCGATGGTTTCTCTAGATAAGACTCTTATTCCTCGTCTGGGATCATGTAGAGCTCTTTGAAGCTGCACTGAAACTGACATTTGGACCTTCAACCCGTTGAACCCCAGTGAAGTCCAGAAGAAAGAAAGACATGAACATCTTGGATGACATGGAGGTGAGTAAAACGCTCAGCAAAATATCGTTTGATCTTCGACAAAATCCATCATTTTTGTCAATATCGCACACCCCTAACTAGTAGTTTGCGATTCCGAACAGACTCAGTGTGAAAGTTTCACACGTCTGAATGAGTCTTTACCTGTTGAAGACGTTCTCGCTGCTGATGTACTTGTCGAGTCGGCCCAGAGGAGTCAACATCTCATCCTGAGTCACGAAATCCAGCACTGAAGGTATAATAATGGCATCAGACTCTGAGCTGTATCCATCCACACCAACTACAGACAGAGACAGCGTGAGCACAACACACACATCCCACAATCCTCTGCGATTCCAGCTTCATCAGCGACGAGCGCGAGATCCTAAACTTTGCAATGAACTTCTCAGTGAAAACTTGAGGATTAGAAAAACCTGTGAGGTTTTTGCTCAATTTGATGACCTGACGAGTCTAATTACTATTCGCTGACATGGTTAAATAATGCATATAATTGACAGGGTTCAAATTAATCATATAATACGTATACATAACACATTATACATAATCAAATATCTGACTTCAACTGATTTGAGCTGAATAATGACACTTTTATCTTCTGTACAGCTGCTTTATAGCTTGACTCATGTTTGATGAAGTTTGCATCATTTTCAAGCCCAAGCACAGCTGTCTAGCGAATCACTATTAAAAAGTACCATGTTTGTACCATGGTATTACCATGATTATGGACATGGGGTTCTTTGAAGGTCTGTTTAGGTGAATACACACATATATCTCAAATTACCACAAAATTACAGTCTGATAGCAGCGGGTTTGCGCGGGTCACGTGACCTGCTGTTTATGAATCACATTAAAACACAAAGTTGACAACATGCTAACGCTATTCACACACACAGACTCAGAGATGAAACTCACATCCGTCCGTGTCCTCCTGTGAATCCTGCAGCAGAGAGAGATCTGAAACACACGACACGATCAGTGAGTGTGTGTGTGTGTGTGTGTGTGAGAGAGAGAGAGTGTTTAGTCAGAAGTGTGTGTGTTCGTGTGTGTTTAGCTGTACACACCCGCCATCGTGCGCTGCTTCTACATTTAACCCGCTTCTGTGCTGATGGCCAACAAGCGCCGCAACACAAACTACACAAAACTACACAAAAACACACAAACACGCGCCTCAGAACTCCACTCGAGCACTGCCGCCGGGCCCGCGCACTGATCCTTTATCACGCACGCGCCGAGGGCAGCCTCTAGAACGCGCACGCACAGACGGAGTGTCCGAACGCATGCGCAGTAACGAACATTTAAGCATTTGTTTTTTATTTATTTATTTGTTTGTTTGTGGATTAGATCATTTTAAGCCATTTAATTATTTTTAAACATATTTTTTAATAAATTTTTTATACAGAACAGAGCTACAGTAATATATTCAGTACGTGTAAAACACATGGAATGACATAATTTTGGTTAAAGAATAATTTTATTGCATTTTATTTTATTTTGTTGTTGTTATCGGAGTCTAAAAGTAATACGTTTATTTGTTGCATATGACAGATTATTATTATTATTTTATTGTTATTATTATTATTATTATTTTTTAAATATTTGGCGTGGCAGAAGGCTGTAATTGCTCACACAAATTACCAGTTCGACCAGTTTCTGTGCTTTTATGTATTTGTTGTCTAGAATGACGTGTAACCCCAAGGTTCATCAGTCACAGCGCATGCGCACTGCGACCACAGCTGCTGAAGTGATTCTGATGAACCGAATTATTCCCGCGTCTTTGTCGTTTCATTAAACAGACATATGTGGAAATAAGATAACAGCTGCTAGCGAATAAAAAACTGTAGCAGTTTCCCCTCCTTTCATCTGAGTGACGTGTCCCGCCGTGCGCGTAGCCGGCCTGCCTCTAGTGCTCGAGCCGCGCGGGTGTGTGAGTGTGTGTGTGAGAGTGATCGTGAGTGCGCGCGCGTCGTGGCCGGGGCTCTTGAGCAGCACGCGAGTGTGTCCCGTTTAACGGCTGTCATGTCCAAACTGGAGCAGATTCTGATCCTCGACCCGCCGAGCGACCTCCGTTTCAGAGGTAAACCCGTGTGTCTGTCACTAACAACCGGCTGCTGTAGTCGAACCGGCTCGCGGAGGCCCCCGGGCCCAGGCTGCGCGCGCGTCCGCATGCCTGCATCCCTCCCTCGGCTGCAGTTTAACGCGACGCGCGGGGATTTGCAGGCCTCTGGGGAGGAAAACGCATATGAATCATTGTTTTAATATCCGCTCTTTTTATAGATCGTGTTTTGATCTTAAATGCGAGAGAATCGTTCACTCGTTAGTGTGTGTTCGGTGTCAGTGAGCTGTCACAGTTAGCATCAGAGCTAACAACAGATTAAAGAATGAATCTGATCTGTCATTATTGCTGCTCGATCACGAATTAAACGCGTTTTGAAGGCAGATGTGATCAATACTGCAGTTAGTGCTTCACTGAGGCTGCTTTAAGGTTAAACGAGTTGTTATGCATCTTTACACAGCTGATTTAAGGCTCAAAATTCGGTGTAAATTCTGTCTAAATTATACCTGCTCTGACCCACCTTAGCACCTAGTAAAAAATACACAATTAAAATAGCTGTGTATATGCATTTATGCCGCATCTAAGCCACTTCAGAAGTGCTTTTGTGCCACATTTACAGTGTAAATTTGGTAGTTTGCAACTAAAATGTAACTCTAGTGTTTGAAGGGTCATACAGACACTGATTGCATGATCAAAACTGCATTCAGTAGTGTTTGATTTAGCACAGCTCTAGTTTATATTAATCCCTCTTTATGCAACTCTTTCATTTGAGTCATAATGGAAAATGTTTGATTCTCCAGGACAGGCTGCTTGTGTTTGTGCCGTAAGGATAGGAATGGGTTTTTGCATTATTTATGAATGACATGTCTGCTTTTACACCAGCAATGAATGAACCAACCAGTCTGACGACACGTGAGCCTTACAGGCGAAGCTTCATTACACGGGATTCACCATTAATATTCACAAATACTGATTATTATTGTCGTAGGGAATTTGGATTACACTGTGAAAGTGATTTAACTGTCAAAGTGCTACAGTAAAAACTTAAGTTCCCTTACTATATACAAGGAAGGATACATTTCATGCCTTTTAACAGTAAAGTACTGTTTTGGGAAGTAAAAGAGCAAGTCATAAACTGACATTCCCAGAATTCCTGTATGACACAGTGTAACATTCCTGAACATTTTCCACACAGATGCAGAACCGTTCATGTGTGTGTTTTGTGCGCAGGACCCTTCACAGATGTGGTGACCACTAACCTGAAGCTGAGGAACCCGTCCGACAGAAGAGTATGTTTCAAAGTGAAGACCACAGCTCCTCGCCGCTACTGCGTGCGGCCCAACAGCGGCATCATCGACCCCAGCGCTACGGTCACTATCTCAGGTCAGAGATCGTCCATGTGCTTGTGTTTACGAGTAGATCTGGCTGTGTGTGTGAGGGCTGATGGACTTTGTCTTTTCTCTTCCAGTTATGCTGCAGCCGTTTGATTACGACCCAAATGAGAAGAGCAAGCACAAGTTTATGGTGCAGACGATTTTCGCGCCACACGGGGCGACGGACCTGGAAGCGATGGTGAGCGCTGGATTACCGGTTCATCTTCAGCACTCAGACGCAGGAGACAAAAATAATTTAACTATGGCTGTCAATGTTAACACGTTAACCCATTAATTCAAAATCATAAAAGGGTTAGTTCACCCAAAAATGAAATTTCTGTCATTAATTACTCCCCCTCGTTGTTCCACACACTTCGTTCATCTTCAGAACACAAATTAAGATATTTTTGATGAAATCCGAGAGGTATCTATAGACAGCAATATAATCAACACTTTCAAGGTCCAGAAAGGTACTAAAGACATCGTTAAAACAGTCATGTGACTGCAGTGGTTCAACCTTAATGTTATGAAGAGACGAGAATACTTTTTGTGTGCAAAAACAAAACAAAAATAACCACTTTATTCAAAAATCTCTTCTCTTCCCCGTCATTATCCTTACGCAGGTGACGCTTCCATGTAGCGTTAATCACGTTAACGAAATCTATGACGAAAAATGTTTGTCAACAAAGTTTTTTCCCCTGACTAAGACGAGACTATAATAAGGACATTAAGCGATAACTGTGACTATATCAACATGCAATATTGTTGACGAAAAAAGACGAGACTAAGATGTATTTAAAAGAACAAAAACTTTACCAAAACCCTTTTTATTTTTGTTGAAAAAAGAGGAGCTAAAACATTTCAGACTGCTGTACAAGACTGTATAGTTTGGGGTTGCCAGATATCCCCCAATCAGAGCTTTTCTGTTAAAACAGACTTTTTGCTTTATGCAATTTGGCAACCATTCGCACGCGCTCTCTGCGCCATGTTCTGAAAACACCGACATAACGGCAGCTGTACTGGAGATCACCGTTTGAGGTATTCTGCTTAAATGAAAGTGTCATTCAGCCAGTGTGTGTTCTGTCTTGAACCTCTACTGTACTGTTTGCGATTGTGGTTGCTGATTGTATTTACGCAACCTCTGTGTGGCAATATGTATGGCCTTTTTTGCTGTTGTTTTAATAGAGAAATATTAATGCAACTTCGAATTACTATTAGGAATATCTCTGTTATAATATTTTAGAGTAGCTTTTTGTTTTAACGTTTTCATGATGTAGACAGGGCGAGTGTACGTCTTTGGTGTTTATTGAGCTTAGGCTATAATTATAATCTACACTAGATGAGGTAAAATAAACCATGCATATGATTCGATATTCTGTTGATTTGTGCTTATTTGGTGAACTGATGAAATGTAAAAATACATTTCCCAAATGACAACAATCATTGCAATTAAAATTGAGCAAAATATTTTTTTTTTATCATTTTAACCATTATACAGTATGACGAAAATGTGTAAGTTTCCATTGACCAAAACGTGACTAAAATGCCAGTCGACTAAAACTTGACTAAACAAAAACAGGACAAGGTTGACTAAATATGATAAAAACTAAAAGTTACATTTGACACAGGACTAAGGAAGCTTCGGAGCGTTATGAATCTTTTGTGTCGAATCATGATTTGGATCGCGTGTCAAACTGCTGAAATCACGTGATTTTGGCGCTCCGAACCGCTGATTCATAACGCTCCGAAGCTTCATGAAGCAGTGTTTTGAAATCGGCCATCACTATATAAGTCGTTATTTTGTTTTTTTTTTGGCACACCAAAAATATTCTCGTTGCTTTATAATATTAATATTGAACCACTGTACTCACATGAACCGATTTAAATATGTTTTTAGTACATTAATGGATCTTGAGAGAGGAAATGTCATTGCTGGGCCTCATTGATTTCATCAAAAATATCTTAATTTGTGTTCTGAAGATTAACAAAGGTCTTACGGGTGTGGAACGCCATGAGGGTGAGTAATAAATGACATTATTTTCATTTTTGTGTGAACTAACCCTTTAACTAATAAACTTGATGTGATGTTTTGTTCATCTCAAACGTGGACCCAGAAATCAATTCTCCTCTAAATCCTGGAAACACTATTTTTGTCGGTCCATATTTGACAGCAGGAGCCTGAGAGAGATGTGTGTGAGCGTGTGATTTCCTGTGTGGGTGAAACGCCTGCTATCAGACATGATAATGTTGTGGTAATGTTTTGTTTTGCAGTGGAAAGATGCCAAACCAGACGACCTGATGGACTCTAAACTGCGTTGTGTGTTTGAAATGCCTTCAGACAATGAAAAGATGGTGAGTTTGTGTTTGTAGTCATGACTGTTAATCAAAATTTGAGTACTGTAATGAAGCTGATACTGTAATGAATCTCTGTTCTGATCAGAATGAGCTGGAATCAACCAAAGCTGTGTCCGTTCTGAACGTGTCGAAGGCCGACGGGACGTCAGGAGCCAAAGCCAGCAGCATGGACGACGCGGAGATGCGGAAAGTCATGGAAGAGTGCAAGAGACTTCAGTCAGAAATGGGAAAACTGCTAGATGAAAACCGCCAACTCAAGGTACCGGAGAACATCCACACCAGCCTGGTTCTGCTGCGTTTAATACTGCCATGAACTGACCCAATAAAACTTGAAATTAGTATTGTGATCTAGGTCAGGGATTCCCAAACGTTTTTGTCAGACCAACCCCTTAGATGTAAAATATTTGATTTTTATCAAATTAATATTTGATAAATATTTGAATAATTTAGCAACATATTTGCATGTTCACAGTTGTCTTATCTCAGTCACATGACATGAAAGAAAATAGATAAAATATTTAATATAATATTTAAAGTTTTTAAAAAAATATTAATATTTAAAGTGTGAATATAATATTCAAATATTAATAATATATTTTCATCAAGCGTTTTTTTTTTTTTTTTTTTTTCACTATTAAACCTCTTTTTATTTGTAATGGTGTCTCAGTCCTCAGTACATTCACACTGGGTTTTTAGGAACCAATCAGATTTTATAATAATAATAATAATTCCTTAACTCTAATTATAAATATGATGACAGAAATATAGGCAATTACTGTTGAAAATTACAATTGTACTATAAAATAAAATAAATTAATTTATAATATAACATTTTACACTACAAGTTACAATATATTTGTTTTAATTTCTCCACATTAAAACAAAATAGTCATTAATAGACGTGACATGCAAGAAAATAGATCAAATATTTAAGATAATTTTAAGTGTTTTATTTAAAATATGAATATAATTAACATCAAAATATTAATAATTTTAGCAAGCTATTTTATTTATTTATTTTACAGTCTCAGTCGACATTACATTCACACTGGCATTTTAGGAACCCAATCAAATTTTATAAATATTAATTATTATTACTTAACTCTAATTATAAATATGAAGACAGAAATATAGGCAGTTACTGTTGTAAATTACGATTGTACTGTAAAAGAAATTAATTTATAATATAACTTATTTTGCACTAAGTAACACACAAGTTACAATATGATTTGTCTTAAATTTACCACATTAAAACAAAATTGTCACATGACATGCAAGAAAATGGATAAAATATTTAATATAATTAAGTGTTTTATTTAAAATATGATTATAATTAACATTAAAATATTAATAAAATATTTCTAGCAAGCTATTTTTATTTATTTATTTATTTATTTATTAAATTTTTTTGCTATTAAACCTCTTTTTAGTTGTAATAGTGTCTCAGTCCATATTATAGTCACACTGGCATTTTAAGAACCCAATCAAATTTAATAAATAATAATCATAATTTTTACTTAACTCTAATTATAAATATAAGACAGAAATATAGGCATATATATTACTGTTGTAAATATAATATAATCATTTATTTTACTCTACAACTTACAATATGATATTCATGTCTTAAGTTCTCCACATTAAAACGTTCAAACCCTTTAAACATTTGTCATTTTGTAAATTACAAACAACAGCAGAAGAGTCATTTACGAAAGTTTGAGTTTGATTGGACTCATTAGCATCAAAATATATGAGAAGTGTTTCTTATAAAAGTTCAGTCTGTTTATTTCACTGTCCCGATGGTTGAATGTGTGCTGTGAGCACTAGGTGGCGTAACGATCTCAAAGATAAAGCCAGACGTTTGACATCAGACTCTGTGACATTTACAGCAGATTTCATTGTTATTAAACTTACCGTGTATTTACCTGTTGCTCTCGATCAGGATGAAGGTCTGAGGATGAGGAAGGCCAATCAGTACGACAGCTCGGTCTCGAAGTCTTCAGCGATGCTGAGCAAAGAGCCGGCCTCCAAATCGCTGCCCTCCCTGCTGGTCGTCATCGCCGCCATCTTCATCGGGTTCTTCCTAGGGAAGTTTGTCTTGTAGAGGTTCTGGGCCTGGCGAGCAAAGCGTGCGTTCTTGTCGATAACCGTTGCGTCTGCGCAGACGAGCCCTACGGCAGCGGAAATAAACGTGTCTGTGTACAGGATCATTCAAACGGGCCTTGCCTTTCTCACACGGTTAGTGCACACACACACAAGCAAACACACACACAAACACACACACATACACACACACACACACACACACACACACACACACACACACACACACTCTCAGAAACGATGGCTCGTTTCTCCCTCTTTTCCGCCGTCTGTGGTTCCGGGTGGGTTTTTCTGGGGGTCGGGGAAGAAGAAATCGTCCATTTGTCAAAGCATCACTAGCAGCCCAATGGAGGCACTGTGTGTGTGTAGAGACCTTGAAAAAACGTCAACCTATGAATAAATAAAAGGACGTGTTTCTCTTTTTCTCTGTGGTTTTATTAAGAGTTTAATGGAATGTTTTAAGTGTCATGTACATGTTCTTTTAGATTCTTTTGAGAAAAATGGGAAATGCAGATTCGTCGTAATAAAAGAAAAACAAACCAATCGTCTTTGCTACTTGTCTCTGGATGGTGACGTGACACGCGTTCCCATTCCACCTTTATTTTCTTGAATGTGACGACGTCAGCTGGGAACACGCCTCCTCCTCATGAACGAGCCCACTGACACAAACGCCGATTCCAATCATTTCATGGAGTTTTCTTTATGCAGATTATATATTCAATTGTGAGGCAACTTGACTGAATAAAAATCTCCATTTGCAGTCCTGTCCCGTGGTATTGAACATTTGCTGAAATAAAGAATCTTTAACACTCTTCATCCTGTCTTCAGTTTGTCTGTGTGTAAAAGGAGAATGTTTTTTTAATGCCTCAAACGCCGCTGTCACGATGATCAGTTGTGCATGAGAATCAATCAACTGTTCAAACGCACAATAAATGTTTTTCTCACTATTAAATGTCTCTGCGTAAATTATATGCTGGAAATGTGTCTAGATTCACACAATCTGATTTAATCTGACAATAAGAATCGTTTTTCAAACATTGTCCATTGTTCTACAACATTACTTAATCATTAATGGCATCAGATACAAAAACTAAGTTATTTTAGTATCATTAAGATACTATTTTTTTTTAAATTCATTTTGTGAATCAGTTTTTATTTATATATATGTAATATATAATATATATATAATTTTTTTTTTTTTTTCGTTTTAGTTTTTTTTTTTATGTTTATTTCAGTTTTAGTATTTTTAGCATATCCTTCTGAGCCCCTTCATTTTTGGGTCACACCTTAAACATTAAACGTAAAAAAATAAATAAATAAAAAAATAATATATTTCTGTTCAATAATATTTTGTGATTATTGTTTATAATTTTGAGGGGATTTTGTGATACTATGCAATATTTATACCATTTTTATTTTTATTATAGCTATTTTTTCCATTAAAATTAACTTTTTTTTTTTTAATGCAATATTTCAGATTAAAAAAGGCCTTTAACATATCCGAAACATGTCTGTTTTGTTGTTGTTGTCTTCACATAAATAATGCAAAAAAAGTCACCAAGTGTCACCGCATTCCGATGAAGCAAAACATTTTAAAAATTCAAAACGTAAAAGTTGTTAGACCAAAGAGGCCCAGAGGGATATCAAGTTAATGGGAATATATGTAAGAATTTTCATGTATTAATCGATGTGTGAACAGCTTGTAACTAAACTTAAAAAAACGAGACTTTCCCCGACTTCCTAGGTTGACTATGAAAGCCTGTAGACTGATTTTTATGTGAAAGACTCGGGTCGTTTTTGCCGGGAAAATCAAAATGATGTTCCGTTCTATGACACATAAAGCGAATGTTTACAATATTAAGGATAATGAGCTATTCTGTACTGTAATGTCAATGTGTTATACAGAAAATGGATTGGTTCAAATTATAGTCTCTCACATATAGCCTACTTTATAATCAAACTGTGTAATTTTAATTACCTCATCTGTCGACATGATGCCGGTGAATCGCAGAGCTGGTGCAAACATATCCACATCTCTATGATCAGATGATTTAACTTCCGTATTTTTTGTTGTGTGATTATTTTGTTTTTGAGAGGAAAGCGCGCGCAACACATATTTACATATTCAACTAACCGTCGCTCTCAGCAGCGTGGATGACGTCAGGATGTTCGTTAGCAGTATTTAGCTGCAAAGGTAACTTCTTTTTACTTCTAAGCAAAGAACGAAAAAGAACTTCGCCGTGAGTATATCAGGGCATTGAATCACGTTCAGTACGTTAAGTGTGTAAGTTGCCTTAACGGCAGGGTTGCCAGGTTTTCACAAAAAATCCGCCCAATTGCTACTCAAAAGCCCAATCGCGTTTCAGGGGGGTCCCCCGGTAAAAATCGCGTCCCGTGTGGTAAAATACGCGTTTTTTTTTGGCGGGGTTTCCCTGGTAAAATTAGCATTCCAGGAACTAAATATCAAGTTATTGTGGTCGTTTAAATCAGCAGACATGAAAAACAACTGGCAGTAACACTATTTGTGTTTGCAAACAGCGTTTTTTGTGGGCGGAGCCTACCGGCTGGCAGAAAATTAAAGTTCTGCAGTAGCAATCAATGAATAAAATAATAAAATAAAAGAATAAAAAAAAAGTTAATTTCAAGTTTATATCTCACAATTCTTGACTTTTTTTCTTGCAAATCCAAGTTTGTGTCTCGCATTTCTTAGAAGGAAATATAAACTCACAATTGCGAATTATAAAGACCGAACTGGGAGATACATGCAAATGCAAGAAAAAAAGTCAGAATTGTGAAAAAAAAAATAAATAAAATTAATAGGCTATGTTTAAAAGTTATCTATGTAAAACGTTATAGGTTTAAACATTATTTTATGCTGCAACTGCTATGCATGTATGTCCCCTATGAACTGCATATGTGAATATTACTGTTTACTTCATGTGACTTACTGTTTACATCAAATTCATGCTTTAATAGTAGAATAATCATCACAGGTTGACAGTCCGTAACTTGCAACATAAACATCTGCGTTTAGCTTCAAACGGCGTCTTCAACGACAGTATTCTATAAAAATGAAGACTATATTTTTTGCATTCCGATTCTGACATCCAAAGGCACAACAAAACATTTTTCTCTTATTCTGTGGATTTCGCACATTTTCCTCCACTTGTTACCGCTATTTTTCTGCCACCACTATGAGCGCGCAGCTGCCAAATTGGTTTATTAAAGTAGCGCGATTCCACGGGAAAACCGCAGACTTGTCAACACTGCTTAACGGCCACCGGTGTCGCCAAAAACAAGGGTTTCTGAATTCTACATATAGCCCCTTTAAACTAAATAAAACTGACAAATAACTAAATAAATTATTTTATTTTATTTTTGTTAACTATTTCAAGTATGGATTTTTTAAAATGGTTTTTGTTCACTATAATAACCCTAAACTGTAAGAGTCACAGGAAAAGACAGAGTTCACACGTCCATTCTGTGTTGAGCTTCATTCAGGCATCATGAGACAAGGTTTCTTTCAGGTCCTTTACAAACCAATATTTACTGCAATTTACAGGCTTCGGCCCAGATACAGGTGCTGGTCATATAATTAGAATATCATCAAAAAGTTCATTTTTTTATTATAAATTATTTTTAAAAATGAAACTTTCATATATTCTAGATTCCCTACATGTAAAGTAAAACATTTCAAAAGTTTTTTTTTTTAATTTTGATGATTAGAGCGTACAGCTCATGAAAGTCCAAAATCCAGGATTTCAAAATATTAGAATATTTCCTAAGATCAATCAAAAAATGGATTTGCAAAACAGAAAAGTTCAAGTTCTTTAAAGTATGTTCTTTTGTGCACTCAATACTTGATCGGCAGGACATATTACAGCAAATGACTTGCTCCTAGCACAAATTACAGCATCAGTGAAGTGTGGCATGGAAGTGATCAGCCTGTGGCACTGCTGAGGCACTATTGAGCCTTCAGATCATCTGTATATTGTTGGATCGACTGTTTCTCATCTTTCTCTTGAAAATATCCCATAGATTCAGGTCAGGCATATTGGCTGGCCAATAAAGCACAGTAATATCATGCTCAGCAAACCACTTGGAAGTGGTTTTTGCACTGTGGGCAGGTGCTAAAGTCCTGCTGGAAAAGGAAATCAGCATCTCCATAAAGCTTGTCAGCAGATGGAAGCATAAAGTGCTCCAAAATCTCCTGGAAGATGGCTGCATTGACTTTGCACTTGATAAAACACAATAGACCAACACCAGCAGACGTCACGGCCCCCCCAAATCATTATTGACTTCAGAAACTTCACACTAGACTTCAAGCAGCTTGGATTCTGTGCCTCTCCAGTCTTCCTTCAGACTCTGGGACCATGATTTCAACATGAAATGCAAAATTTACTTTTATCTGAAAAGAGGACTTTCGACCACTGTTCACTGTCCAGTTCTTTTTCTCCTTAGCTCAGGTAAGATGCTTCTGACATTGTCTCTGGTTCAGAAGTGGCTTGGTAGTCCTTTTCCTGAAGATGTCTGAGTGTGGTGACTCTTGATGCGCTGACTCCGGCTTCATTCTACTCATTGTGAAGCTCTCCCAAGTGTTTGAATTGGCTTTACTTGACAGTATTCTCAAGCTTGCGGTCATCCCTGTTGCTTGTGCACCTTTGCCTACCCAATTTCTTCCTTCCAGTCAACTTTGCATTTAATATGCTTTGATACATCACTCTGTAAACAGCCACCCCATTCAGTAATGACCTTCTGTGACTTACTCTCTTTGTGGAGGGTGTCAATGATTGTCTCCTGGACCATTGCCAAGTCAGCAGTCTTCCCCATTAGTGTGGTTTCAAAGAACAAAAGATACCCGGAATTTATACTGTAGGGATGGTCATTTAATGAAACTCAAATGTAAATATTCTAATATTTTGAGATACTGGATTTTGGACTTTCATGAGCTGTACGCTCTAATCAACAAATTAAAAAAAAAAAAACTTTTGAAATGTTTTACTTTACATGTAGGGAAACTAGAATATATGAAAGTTTCATTTTTTAAAATAATTTACAATAAAAAAATGAACTTTTTCACGATATTCTAATTATATGACCAGCACCTGTATTTACAGCACTGATTCTCCATTAAATCATCTGCTCTAGAGCTTCTGAGAAACTAGATAGCATGGCATTATTTTAACTGTAATTGTTGAGTTAAATAATGTATGATGAGCTCAAGTAAATGTGACACTGTACAGAATGAACAGGAAGTACATTAGTGCGCATGCATGTGTCACCACGTCGAGTCACGCTTCATTGTTCCCTTCTGAGTCTGTCGGATGCAGTTTGGTTGCTCACATTTTTTGGTTTTCAGTCAGCTCATCTGTTTGCGTTCGATGATCATAAGAGTTTAAAACATACGAGCAGCTTCAACTAGTGCAAACGGTGATAAATCAAGTGTCTCGTTAGAAATCCAGCTGCATGAACATGTGCATCATGACCAATACGATGAAGCCGTCCAGCGTCTTCATGTCGCATGCGGCGCTCAGTCTGAAGTGCTGGTCTCCTTCTCTGCCCACGCGCGGCTCCCCCTGCTGGCTGCTGCAGCGAATCAGTGGAGACTGGTAAGACGTGGCGCGTCTGTCGGGCCGGTCAGGACTGGAGCCGTTGGTCGGCCTCTGGCCGTTATAGAGCAGGCTGCGTCCAGAAGAGTCCTGCCCCATGCTGAAGAGCTCGTACTCAGTGTGAGGCAGACGGATGCCCAGCGCCGCGCAGCCGGAGGTCGAGGTCACGTCCTGCGGGATGCCCAGTTTCCAGGATCCCTCAGCGCCGCACTCGCGCCCTCTGAAGACGTTCAGGAGGGAGGTGGTGGCCACGTCCTTGGGCGTCACTGTCATGTGGGTCACTAGAGGAGCATGACAGGAGATTGACATCTGTGCAGTTGAAGTTAACATGAAACTCTCTAAATGCATGCAAACTAAACGTGTGTGAGACGTCATCAGTCACGTACCGGTGAAGGTGAACTCGACGGCACCCATGACGGCGGCGGACGGAGCTCCGCGGGTGTAGCGTCCGCTGGCGGAGATGCTGAAGGTGGGGTGACGGCAGACGGGGTCGGAGAAGTGCTCGTACTGTCCTTCCCAGGTTCGGCTGTCCTCGTGGAACGTCAGCCGGCGGGTGAGGAAGAGGACGCCCGGCCGCGCTTCGCACCGCGCGCTCACCCAGTTTCCATGGAGACGCACCGGGCGGTCACTTTGGGGCGGCAAGACCGGAGGATGATGAAGATCGGCCGACGCGACAATCTGACAGATTCCACAGCGCCGGCCGGCGGTCTGAGAGGAAGAACAGATACGGATGAGCAGATCGTCTGAAACTCACTCTGAATTACAATACGATATCTCGACCAGGACAGAATGGAAAGTAAAACCCTTCAGCAGGAGGTGAACCGCAGCAGATACTGATTCCCTAAACGTCAATAAGCATTAAAACCCATTCGAATTTGAGCTGCTATTCTCATCTGAAGATCTGAAACATCACACACATCACAGAGCAGCTCACACACAAGGATTTCCTTCTGCTGCTTCAGATTTATACTTGCCCTGAAAACACATATATTTACATTTATGCATTTGACAGACACTGTTATCCAAAGTGACTTACATTGTATTTAAGCTATACATGTTATCAGTTTATGCATTCACTGGGAATTGAACCCATGACCTTGGTCTTGGTAATGCACTGCACTACTGCATAAATTCACAAACACACTTTTGCAGGAAAACAGTGTCACATGATGTACTTAATGTTTTTACACTAACAGTCAAAGGTTTGGAGTAATATAAAGTCAGAATTACGAGTTACAAAATCAGAATTGTAAGCTATAAAGTCAGAATTGCGTTTTAAAGTCAGAATTGTGTGATAAAGTCAGAATTGTGAGATATAAAGTCATAATTGCGTTTTAAAGTCAGAATTGCGTGATAAAGTCATAATTGCGAGTTATAAAGTCAGAATTGTGAGATATAAAGTCATAATTGCGAGATATAAAGTCAGAATTGCGAGTTATAAAGTCATAATTGCGAGTTATAAAGTCAGAATTGCGAGTTATAAAGTCATAATTGCGTGATATAAAGTCAGAATTGCGAGTTATAAAGTCATAATTGCGTGATATACAGTCAGAATTGCGAGATATAAAGTCAGAATTGCGAGTTATAAAGTCAGAATTGTGAGTTACAAAGTCAGAATTGCGAGATATAAAGTCAGAATTGCGAGTTATAAAGTCATAATTGTGAGATATAAAGTCAGAATTGCGAGTTATAAAGTCATAATTGTGAGATATAAAGTCATAATTGCGAGATATAAAGTCATAATTGTGAGATATAAAGTCATAATTGCGTGATATACAGTCAGAATTGCGAGATATAAAGTCAGAATTGCGAGTTATAAAGTCAGAATTGTGAGTTACAAAGTCAGAATTGCGAGATATAAAGTCAGAATTGCGAGTTATAAAGTCAGAATTGCGTGATATAAAGTCATAATTGCGAGTTATAAAGTCATAATTGTGAGATATAAAGTCATAATTGCGAGTTATAAAGTCATAATTGTGAGATATAAAGTCAGAATTGCGAGTTATAAAGTCAGAATTGTGAGTTACAAAGTCAGAATTGCGAGATATAAAGTCAGAATTGCGTAATAAAGTCAGAATTGCGAGATATAAAGTCATAATTGTGAGATATAAAGTCATAATTGCGTGATATAAAGTCATAATTGCGAGTTATAAAGTCATAATTGCGTGATATAAAGTCATAATTGTGAGATATAAAGTCATAATTGCGTGATATAAAGTCATAATTGCGAGTTATAAAGTCATAATTGTGAGATATAAAGTCAGAATTGTGAGTTATAAAGTCATAATTGCGTGATATACAGTCAGAATTGTGAGTTACAAAGTCAGAATTGCGAGTTATAAAGTCAGAATTGCGAGATATAAAGTCATAATTGTGAGAAATAAAGTCATAATTGCGAGTTATAAAGTCAGAATTGTGAGTTATAAAGTCAGAATTGCGAGTTATAAAGTCAGAATTGCGAGATATAAAGTCATAATTGCGAGAAATAAAGTCATAATTGCGAGTTATAAAGTCAGAATTGTGAGTTATAAAGTCAGAATTGCGAGTTATAAAGTCAGAATTGCGAGATATAAAGTCATAATTGCGAGTTTATATCTCGCAATTCTAAGAAAAAAGAATTGTGAGATAAAAAGTCGCAATTACCCTTTTTATTTTTTTATTTAGTGGCGGAAACAAGCTTCCATAGTGTTTTTAACATTGATAATAATCATAAATGTTTCTTGAGCATCAAATCATCATATCAGAATGATTTCTGAAGGATCATGTGACACTGAAGACTGGAGTAATGATGCTGAAAATTCAGCTTTGATCACAGGAATAAATTACACTTTACTATATATTCACATAGAAAACAGATATTTTAAAATGCAATAATATTTCACAATGTTTACTGTATTTTTGATCAAATAAATGCAGTCTTGGTGAGCAGAAGAGACTTATTCTTACTAATTATTCCAAAATTTTGACCAGAAGTGTAGTTAAAACATTCTTACTGATGCATCCAAATCTGTAATTGTTCTTGTAATAATTTTGAAGCATCAGTAAGAATGTGTGCCTCTGTTTCAGGAAAAAGTCATTTATGTTAGTGAGCTGCATAACATTATGTCAGTGACAAACCAGTAGAATTTGCCGAGAGCAGCAGAAAGTGGAAACGCTTAAAAATGTATGTACACGATCAATGCATGTAAATGACCCAGTCAAATACAGCAGCAACAGCACATACAGGGAAGTTAAAAAGTCAAAAGCATAATGGCGACGGGAAACAAGGACAGTTCTGGATCATGATTCTGTCATTGGGTGTTATAATGACTTCAGAGCCTCACGTCATCCGATTACAGAACGGCTCACTCAGCGTGCCGTGATTTAATCTCAATCAATCAGAGAGCTTGCGGGACAGCGGGACGCTCCTCGCGCGGGACACGTGTACGTACAGGAGCGCTCGACTTTGGATCGGTTGCCATTGCTTACTGGAGTCGGCCTGCCCATCAATTATTCAGCCCAAACCAGAATTCATTAACATTGCATTACATGTTTCCAGCCTCTTTTAGCTGCGGCGAGCGGCGGTGGGGGGCCGCGCGCACATGAAAGAAATGAATCCATCAGAAAAAGCTCATCTCTCAGGTCTAGAGCCGTAGGCGCGCGCCGAGCCGCAATCCAGACCGCTGCCCTTCGCAAACACTATTTCCACATTCCCTTTGAAGCAGATGGGAGATCAGCACTGCCGACATGTGCCGACACGGCTCAAATCACACTATTTAAACGACACCGGGGAAGAGATGGGAAATGCATCCATCTCGTTTCAGATAGAGCTGACGTACGGATCGGTAATACCAAAGTGAAATTACAGCGAAGGCTCCGGATGAATACGCAATGCTGTGAAGGCCGTGACAGCCGGCGGCACGCATGAATTAATCACAGACGATGTCACGTCCCGAATTAAGCACAATGTTATGTATTATACAGACTTTTACTTCAGCGAACATGGCACTTCATGAATTAATCATTCTTCTGTCAAAAGCTTCATGTATTTTTCAGGGATTTATTTTAACTCGGACTGAACGTCTGAAGTTTAACGCGTTTGTGAATCCGGACAGTCTGTCACTCGTGTGCGCTGAAGAGTGTTTCTGTGTTCTGCTGCTTCGCTTTTCAAACAGTCATATTAACTCCATTTGCTAGAACGAGTTTGGACACACCTGCTCTCGTGAAAACAACACAGACGCCTTTGTTTGAGCTTCTAGATCACAGCTCTGCTTTCATGAGGTGAAGGAGGAACATGTGTGATGATGAGCAATTCATGATGCTTCTGCCCCATACACTACACTCTAAAAAATGCTGAGTTAAAACAACCCAAGTTGGGTTGAAAATGGACAAACCCAGCGATTGGGTTGTTTTAACCTAGCAGTTAATTAAGTTTAATTTAACTCAACCTTTTATAAAAAATGACTATATGTCTGGCTTAAAATGAACCCAAAATAGGTTGGAAATTAAAAATCAGACACATAATTACTAGAGGCAACAATAATAATCAAAAGGTGAACATTTATTAATAAGCAACTTAATAAATGTTCATTGTTGAATTATTATTCATTAAACTTAATAAAATTTCATTTATTAAACATATTATTAAATGTTCATTTGCAACATACTTTGAGTTCATTTTAAGCAATAAATACAGTAATTTTTAAACAATAGTTGAGTTAAATAAAACTACCCAGCAGGTTGGTCGAACATTTAACCCAATCGCTGGGTTAAAACATCCCAACTGCTGGGTTAAAACATCCTGATCGCTGCGTTAAAACAACCCGATCGCTGGGTTAAAACATCCCGATCGCTGGGTTAAAACCACCCAATCGCTGGGTTAAAACATCCCGATCGCTGGGTTAAAACAACCCAGTCTCTGGGTTAGAACATCCCGATCGCCGGGTTAAAACATCCCGATCGCTGGGTTAAAACAACCCAATCTCTGGGTTAGAACATCCCGATCGCCGGGTTAGAACATCCCGATCGCTGGGTTAAAACATCCCAACCGCTGGGTTAAAACATCCCGATTGCTGGGTTAAAACAAGCCAACCGCTGGGTTAAAACCACCCAACCGCTGGGTTAAAACATCCCAATCGCTGGGTTAAAACCACCCAACCGCTGGGTTAAAACATCCCGATCGCTGGGTTAAAACCACCCAACCGCTGGGTTAAAACCACCCAACCGCTGGGTTAAAACATTCCGATTGCTGGGTTAAAACAACCCAACCGCTGGGTTAAAACATTCTGATTGCTGGGTTAAAACAACCCGATCACTGGGTTAAAACCACCCAACCGCTGGGTTAAAACAACCCAACCGCTGGGTTAAAACATCCCGATCGCTGGGTTAGAACATCCCGATCGCTGGGTTAAAACATTCTGATCGCTGGGTTAAAACAACCCAACCGCTGGGTTAAAACATTCTGATTGCTGGGTTAAAACAACCCAACCGCTGGGTTAAAACATCCCGATCGCTGGGTTAAAACCACCCAACCGCTGGGTTAAAACATCCCGATTGCTGGGTTAAAACCACCCAACCGCTGGGTTAAAACATTCCGATCGCTGGGTTAAAACAACCCAACCGCTGGGTTAAAACATTCTGATCGCTGGGTTAAAACAACCCAACCGCTGGGTTAAAACAACCCAACCGCTGGGTTAAAACATCCCGATTGCTGGGTTAGAACATCCCGATCGCTGGGTTAAAACCACCCAACCGCTGGGTTAAAACATTCCGATCGCTGGGTTAAAACAACCCGATCGCTGGGTTAAAACCACCCAACAGCTGGGTTAGAACATCCTGATCGCTGGGTTAGAACATCCCAGCACAGCACAGCATTCATTCACAACCTTCATTTGACATCTGTAATGCGACATATAACTGAATGAAACGAGATGTTTAATGAGAAGGATGTGTAGAACGAGACTGAAGGAACTGACTGGACGATGAAAACTGTCTCTATATGACCGGTGACTGAAAACGGGGAAGTTATTTAATGTTATTTACATGTATTAAAGAGGCCATATTATGTCCTTTTAAAAAGTCTAGATTTTGTGCTCTACTAGAACAGGTTTTCCTGCTTGAATGTTGATTATTTTCCTCATATTCTCCATTGTTCAGCTCCTCTCTTCCCAGTCTGTCAGTAACACTCTGTTTACTTCCTGTCTCTATGAAGCCCCTCCTTCTGAAAAGCACAATGTGCTCTGATTGGTCGGCTGGAGCAGTGTGTTGTGATTGGTGTTTGGGAAATGCCCCGCCCCTTACCATAACCGCCAGTTTCAACACACTACTAACTAACTTAACCAGGCCCCGCCCCTTTATTCTGCATTTGAATTATTTTAATGAGGAATATTGTGACTCAAGATGGAGGCGTTTCAGGGAGTTCAGAAACACTGACACTGATATAGAGAAGAACTGGAACTCAAACAGCAACATTACACACTAAAGACAAATGAAAATGTGTCTATATTCTTTTCTGTTCTACTGCACTGTAGTCTATTCTTATTTCCATGTGACAATGTGTGTGAACCCTCTTCATACTGCCTCAATATTAATGCTCTGCGCTCAGCTGTGGCTCTAGAACACATTCAAATGAAGTCCATCAATATGGAGCAGTGCAGACGCAAGTCTTCTGACCTTGGCGCTCTGAAGGGGGGTCTGGTAGCCAGAGGGCTGGTGAAGTCTCCTCTGAGCGCGCTCAGTGTGAACGTCTCCCAGGAACAGCTCCTCCGCCTGTCTGCTGGGGTCGCCATGGTGATCGCGCCTCTCCAGCCGCATGAGCTGCAGTTCCTGCATGCTGAAGTCTAAGCCACGGGTGCAGTCACGACCCTCCGCCCACAGCTCATACGTCAGGCCGGGGCGCAGCGGCTGCCGCAGGTCGCAGGACGATTCCAGGCGCCGCTGGACGTGCGCCGTCGCCGGGCCGTGGCACAGCAGCTGGACACTGCTCAGCTGGTACTCGGACACCGTGCCTCCACGTACGACCCAGGAGGCCTGCTGCGGGCGGACGCTGCCCTGGATCAGGAGGCTGTAGCTGGGCTGACTGCAGTGGTTGTCCAGGTAGTAGAACTGCAGCGCCTGGAAGGTGTGGTTGGGGTAGAAGTGATAGGAGCGAGTGATGAATTCCGGGCCAGGTCGCACCTCGCAGCTGGAATCATAACGATAATATTAATACCACATTCACATACCCTGGTACCACGTACGAGAACAGAAGAGTTTGGAACATGAATTTTCGTTATATAATCATAGACACTACAGGCAAACTACAGGCACTTCTCAGTTTTGAGGTCTAGTTTGCTTCCATAACATGCGACTAGTGGAAAGAAAACATCCAAAATACACATTTAAAGGGATAGTTCACCCAAAAAACCAAACAGTTGTGGGGCACCATTGACTTCCATAGTGTTTGGGTATAAACATCTTTCCTTTGTGTTCAGCAGAACAAAGAAATTCATACAGGTTTGAGTAATTGATGAAGGAATTTTCATTTTTGGATGAACTATCCCTTTAAATGTGTATTTTATTGCACTTTATCTATCTTTAAAGGCAGTCAGAAATCTTCACTTCAGCAGCTTTACACACACCAAACTTTAGTTTTATTCATATCTATATTGTGAAGGTTGATTTATATATCACTTGCCAGATTTATAGAACATTTTATTGCTAAAAACATGGTGAAAATGTAGTTTTTTCTGGCTGTTTCCAAATGTATAAAGTGATAAAAAAAAAGAAATCCAAAATCTCCTTTGTAAAAACCTTTAATATGTCAACAAAATCAAATATAGATGCGAGCAGCAATTATCGGGGTTCAAGCGCTTTAAGGCCTTTAAGCACATGCGTAAAAAGGTATGATGTTTTAATTAGCAAGCCTGTAACCATCTCGATTATAGATGGAAAAGACCATTTACAGCGAATTTACCATAGGAAATATATAGTTTTAAAGCTTTTTAACAGTTATTGAGGTTGAGCCAAAAACCTAGGACTAGTTCACCAAAGTTGGTTTTGGAAATAATCTCCAATATTTAATGAACGATTCAGTGGACAGCGGCGGTCCTAGAGGCAAAGTTGCTCAGAAGGAGGAGTTCTACCATGTGATATGAGTGTCGTGGGCGTGCGTGAAAAATCGTGCAATAAACGATCCTTTACGCACGTGAAAAACACGAAGGCGCCCCCTGGTGGCTGATTACTTTCGATTTTCTCACAGGCCTCTAGGGCTGTGAGTCAAACAGGCCCAGCTAGTTTCGTTCCGATCGGCCTCCGTTAACCTTGTCTGATAGCTGCTCAAATTTCATTGGCCAATGGCGGACATGTTTTTTGAGATTCATCAATGTCCTCATAGACAGTCATGTCACCTCGGACAAAGACACTGCATGCCAATTTTCAAGTTGATCGGACTAACGGTGAAGTAGTTATAGCCGCTTTCATGTTTTTTTTCATGTTATAGCGCCACCAAGTGGCCAGTCACCACGTCGTTTTTCATGTGACCACAGAATGAGCTCTTTCACAGGTGTGCCAAATTTGGTGGAAATATCTCATTCCGTTCACGAGTTATAGCCATTTTCGTAAAAGTGGATCCGCCCACTTCAAACATTTTGGCGGCCCTTAGTGACCGTGAATCGAAATTTCAACTTTTTTTTGATAATTATTGACAATCTGACTCTAGAGAATCTTGCTGCACTTGTTTGAATCCGATTGGGTAAAAACCTAGGACTAGTTTGCAAAAGTATGTTTTTCAAAAAATCCAAAATACCCGAAATGCATTTTGTCCGTATTGAGCCAATGATTCCAACGATATAAGACACTTGAGCCTACGCCTAACGGTTTAAGAGTTATAAGTGATTTCGTACTTTTCGCCGCTGTAGCGCCCCCATCAGGCTAAGTGCTGCTGCTTCTGGCGAGATGCGGGAATTCATTCGGCACGACCGAATGCATTATGGGTATTCTCTAGCCGTTGAGAGCGTACATCAGTTGTACACTCGTTATTGCAGTGCATTATGGGATTGAATGAGTGCACTCGATAACATCCACTATGGTTTCGGACACCACTACAAATGGCTGTCCCCTCATATAGTGTCCTATTTAAATGTATTTCGGACACAGCCCAGGTGTTCGGCTCCTCACCTGTTGGACACCCAGTGTCCTGAGATGTCGGGTGGGATGTGGACGGTCACCTGCTGTCCAGCATGAAGCTGTTTGAGTGTGGAGTGACACGCAGGACTCTTGTCCAGCAGAACCGGACCAGCACTGACCATCAGCACACACACACTCACTGTGGACACACACACACAGATTACACTCGCATAATCATCAGAGAGTTCAAATAAATGTATTTCCCCAGCTAACAAGGAACGTTCTGGCAAGGTTCTCTCAAAGTTAAGAACAAACGCTCTTCCAGTAATGTTCTTTCAAAGTTACCTGGTGTTTAATAATGTTCTCAAAATATTAGCACAAAAACATTCTTTATATATCGTTCATGGGTCGTTTTTTCCTGAAACGTTTTAGTTAACAAATAATGATTCTTTTTAAATGTTATACTTGTAACTTTTGAATGTTCTCTAAATATTCTGTAACATTCTAATAATGTTTCTTTTTAAATGTGATACTTGTTACTTTTGAATGTTCTAAACATTCTGTAACGTTCTAATGTTTTTTTTTTAAATGTTATACTCGTTACTTTTGAATATTCTCTAAACATTCTGTAACGTTCTAATAATGTTTCTTTTTTAAATGTTATATTTGTTACTTTAAATGTTCTCTAAACATTCTGTAACTTTCAAATGTTTCTTTTTAAATGTTACACTTGTTACTTTTGAATATTCTCTAAACATTCTGTAACATTCTAATAATGTTTCTTTTTTAAATGTTATATTTGTTACTTTAAATGTTCTCTAAACATTCTGTAACGTTCTAATAATGTTTCTTTTTAAATGTTACACTTGTTACTTTTGAATATTCTCTAAACATTCTGTAACGTTCTAATAATGTTTCTTTTTAAATGTTACACTTGTTACTTTTGAATATTCTCTAAACATTCTGTAACATTCTAATAATGTTTCTTTTTTAAATGTTATATTTGTTACTTTAAATGTTCTCTAAACATTCTGTAACGTTCTAATAATGTTTCTTTTTAAATGTTACACTTGTTACTTTTGAATATTCTCTAAACATTCTGTAACGTTCTAATAATGTTTCTTTTTAAATGTTACACTTGTTACTTTTGAATATTCTCTAAACATTCTGTAACATTCTAATAATGTTTCTTTTTTAAATGTTATATTTGTTACTTTAAATGTTCTCTAAAAATTCTGTAACGTTCTAATAATGTTTCTTTTTAAATGTTACACTTGTTACTTTTGAATATTCTCTAAACATTCTGTAACATTCTAATAATGTTTCTTTTTTAAATGTTATATTTGTTACTTTAAATGTTCTCTAAACATTCTGTAACTTTCAAATGTTTCTTTTTAAATGTTATACTTGTTTCTTCTGAATGTTCTCTAAACATTCTGTAACACTCTAACAATGTTTGCAAAATGATGAAATGGAATATTAGGTGTTGTGCCGAATTTCGACTCCCTGATAAATTATTACCCCCTCAATGAAGTCGCTACCTGATTGCCTAATCCTAACCCCACCCCTAATCATAACCCCTCCCCCCCACCTAATCCTAAACCTACCAATACTAGGGGGGTAATAATTTGGCGGGGGTCAGAATTCGACACACCTGTTTCAAAACATTTAAAAAACTGGACATTTTGAACGTTCAGAGAACATTCAAAAATAACGTTTTTATAACTTAAAGAGCACGTTAGCAAAACATTTTTAAAACATATTTTTGTTAGCTGGGTTAGCATCAAAAATCTTCAAATCAGACATATTTATTTGACTCAGTCATCATTCGTTTACGTCCCTTCATAGACTCGCAAACACACCCATCTGCTTCAAAACGCAAATAACAGTTTGAAATATAAAAACCACAAAGTTACTCACCAGAGAAAAGCAGAGAATATAAAGACAACATCTTAACAATAAATCATCTGACAAAAAAACAGAGAAAGTTTCGTATAACTGACGAGTCTCGTGATGAAGATGAGAATGTTAAAGTTTCACATCCGCTCTTTAAAGAATAAATGTGCTTTTCCTGTCGTTACATCCATCAGAATCAGCCTTTAGAGTCCAGAAAGAGAATAAATAGAGAGAGCATCATTGTAAGAGCGACACCTTTCATATCTGACTCCAATCTGAGGAGAATCTCTGTCGCTCTCGCTCTAGTGAAGCCTGATCCGCGAACGAGTCGTTTGTTTGAACCGATTCTTTTTAATGATTCGGTCAAAACGATTCGCATGTAAATCACTTTGTTAAATCACAAACATGTTGTTAACAATAGCTGGAATAATTAATATTACTATTAATAAGTGATATTATTAACTTAATTACATATACTGGGATAATTGTTCATTTTGTTTTTAACAACAATGTTACAACAACTAACCTAATCAAAAACGTAGTAACAAGCAGCAATATCACTACAGAGATAAAAAAAAAGACACATTTGAGTGATGAATCAACCGATTCAGTGACTCGCCGCTCTCTGTGAACCGATTTGCTCAAATGAACCGAACAGCCCGATGTTCGCGCGCTCTCTCCCCCGCTGAGCGCAGTCGTGGGCGCGCATAGTGGGCGCGCTCTCTGATGGATCGGACCGCAGCAGGATTCGGATTCAATCACCGTGATCTTATGAGTCACTGTGTGTGTGTGTGTGTGTGTGTGTGTGTGTGTGTGTGTGTGTGTGTGTCGTGATCATATAAAAAGGCGCTCAGGTAAATAAGAGCAGTCTATGTAATTATAAGTTTCACATTATGACATTTACAGCGCGGGAGTTTTACTCAGGCAGAAAAGATCCTGTTTCGGATCTTATGAATTTTTTACTCTTCTCTTGCATTTCATTTTAATGACATGCAACTTTTGAAACAATTAGGTGACTCACATTTAGTCAGAAAATCACTGAACACTTCAAAGCACCGTCATTAAAGTCTGGATTCACTTCTGAATATCATGCAATATGTTATTATAATGATATGAAACAGTACAGGAGGATATTGTGTTTCTGCACACGCATCTAACGTTATTCTCTGAAGTACTTTGGAGTTTCATGTAAATATGCATTAATATACCAGTTTTCCAGTGTTTTACTATAGTCTCTCAGAGCTGTTTACTGTAACTGTGCCTTTAAATGCTCATTAGTGACGTCATAGATATTAACGAACGCTGTAATGGCCTGCCACAGAGTGTTCAATTACTGCTGGAGAACCTCATCTTTAATTCATGCCAAAGTGTTTTTATAGATCACTATGATGAGGGTGATTTGTTTTGCTGCGACACGCGGCTCAGGTGTGGGTTATTTGCTTATTTGTCATTTAGCAGATAATTTCTTATTCAAAGTACAGTTGACTCCCTCTAGGGCTCGAGCTCGGGTCTTTCAGGACGGTTCGAGACTGTTATTACTGGCGTCAGACGAGCAGAAAGCATCTTCTCTCTCTCATTCTCACCTGAAACCCTGATTCTGGAGCGAGTGGGCGTCTGCCAGCGAAACCCACCGAACCATCGGGGAACCTGAGCTCACTTGACAAGACCAAAATATACGTGTTGAGATGAGTGAGGAAAACAGCACACACTTCACACATCTACAGGAGCTCAGGGAGGAAAATGCTGTGGAATAAACATGAAAGCTGGAGGATAAGCATGCACGGGTCGATAAAGACCACATGAGGAAAATGAGAGCCGGCGTGAACGGGTTTAATGTTTCCCGCCAGAAAACAATGAGGCTTTAAACACGTGAGCGGCTGCTGAGGAACTTTTCGTGAAGCCTGACTAATGAAATAATAGTCTTTATTTGGTTTACTGAACCTTTGGCCAAAAATAAAAATAAAACAAATGATACATCAGGTTTTTATGGCTCATATTGTCTAATATAGTGAGAATATGGAGAAAAAACATCCCAATCTGAGCAAAAATAAGCAATTCGGTGCTGATATTTATATGATATTTTGACGCTTGTAATGTAAATCAGTGAGATCTTTATAACAGTATAACACACTACTTATATAAAATGCACACTCTAAAATATGCTGGGTTAAAAACAACCCAAGTTGGGTTAAATATGAACAAATCCAGTGATTGGGTTAAATGTTTGCCCAACCTGCTGGGTAGTTTTATTTAACTCAACTATTGTTTAAAAATTACTTTATTGCTTGCTTAAAATGAACCCAAAATAGGTTGGAAATTAACGTTTATTAATATGTTTAATAAATGAACATTTATTAACAAGTTTAAATAATAAACATGTATTAAAATACTTATTAATAAATGTTCACCTTTTTATTATTATTGTTGCCTCCATATTTGACCCAGCTTTGGGTTGTTTTTAATCCATCATTTTTTAGGGTACATGTAAATATCAGTTGTCACTCTATATCTGCCATTAATATGTCTTAGTAAGATGATATTTGAATTCTTAGTTTTATGATCAAAGCTCTGTAGTTTTAAAACATACACTCTAAAAAATGCTGGGTTAAAAACAACCCAAGTTGGGTTGAAAATGGACAAACACAGCGATTGGTTTGTTTTAACCCAGCGAATAGGTTGTTTTAACCCAGCGAATGGGTTGTTTTAACCCAGCGGTTGGATTGTTTTAACCTAGCGGTTGGGTTGTTTTAACCCAGCGAATGGGTTGTTTTAACCCAGCGGTTGGGTTGTTTTAACCCAGCGAATGGGTTGTTTTTAACCCAGTGTTTGGGTTGTTTTAACCCAGTGAATGGGTTGTTTTAACCTAGCGGTTGGGTTGTTTTAACCCAACGAATGGGTTGTTTTAACCCAGCGTATGGGTTGTTTTAACCCAGCGAATGGGTTGTTTTACCCTAGCGGTTGGGTTGTTTTAACCCAGCGAATGGGTTGTTTTAACCCAGCGAATGGGTTGTTTTAACCTAGCGGTTGGGTTGTTTTAACCTAGCGGTTGGGTTGTTTTAACCCAGCGAATGGGTTGTTTTACCCTAGCGGTTGGGTTGTTTTAACCCAGCGAATGGGTTGTTTTAACCCAGCGAATGGGTTGTTTTAACCTAGCGGTTGGGTTGTTTTAACCCAACGAATGGGTTGTTTTAACCCAGCGAATGGGTTGTTTTAACCTAGCGGTTGGGTTGTTTTAACCCAACGAATGGGTTGTTTTAACCCAGCGAATGGGTTGTTTTAACCCAGCGAATGGGTTGTTTTAACCTAGCGGTTGGGTTGTTTTAACCTAGCGGTTGGGTTGTTTTAACCCAGCGAATGGGTTGTTTTACCCTAGCGGTTGGGTTGTTTTAACCCAGCGAATGGGTTGTTTTAACCCAGCGTATGGGTTGTTTTACCCTAGCGGTTGGGTTGTTTTAACCCAGCGAATGGGTTGTTTTAACCCAGCGGTTGGGTTGTTTTAACCCAACGAATGGGTTGTTTTAACCCAGCGAATGGGTTGTTTTAACCTAGCGGTTGGGTTGTTTTAACCCAGCGAATAGGTTGTTTTAACCCAGCAAATAGGTTGTTTTAACCCAACGAATGGGTTGTTTTACCCTAGCGGTTGGGTTGTTTTAACCCAACGAATGGGTTGTTTTAACCCAGCGAATGGGTTGTTTTACCCTAGCGGTTGGGTTGTTTTAACCCAACGAATGGGTTGTTTTAACCCAGCGTATGGGTTGTTTTAACCCAGCGAATGGGTTGTTTTACCCTAGCGGTTGGGTTGTTTTAACCCAACGAATGGGTTGTTTTAACCCAGCGTATGGGTTGTTTTAACCCAGCGAATGGGTTGTTTTACCCTAGCGGTTGGGTTGTTTTAACCCAACGAATGGGTTGTTTTAACCCAGCGAATGGGTTGTTTTAACCTAGCGGTTGGGTTGTTTTAACCCAGCGAATGGGTTGTTTTAACCTAGCGGTTGGGTTGTTTTAACCCAACGAATGGGTTGTTTTAACCCAGCGAATGGGTTGTTTTACCCTAGCGGTTGGGTTGTTTTAACCCAACGAATGGGTTGTTTTAACCCAACGAATGGGTTGTTTTAACCCAGCGAGTGGGTTGTTTTAACCTAGCGGTTGGGTTGTTTTAACCCAGTGTGTATAATGCAATGTTGAAAGATGAAAAATAAACCTTCCTCAAAAGCCTGATGATCATATTTGATGCTCATTTTTCTAAAAAAAAAAAAAAAAATGTATGGATAATCAAGTAAACCAAAGTTGATTCAGTCCAGTAAATATTACTAACAATATCGAAGTTATTCTTACATTTACTTGATAAAAATCAGATTTCACAGCAAAAAGATGGACAGTTAAAGACTTTTTCCTGCTAAAAAAAAGTCGAAACTATCAGACGACAGAATGCAGCACAGTTTTGATCACATTGATCGTTTAGAGGTCTTAGAAATTCACATATCAAATATCACACTGGTTTTATAGGGTTAAACATGTTTCTGCTTATAGTTTTATACGGTGAATTTCACAAATTGATTTCCAGGTCATATTTCACTCCTCAAATCAATAAATTCTTTTTGAATGAGTTTAGTGTGTATATGAAGGTCTAGAACGGGATTCAGAAGAGCATCGGTTCCTGTCAGTGACGGTCAGTCGGGGTCAGAGGTCGCTGATCTGATTGAGCCGGAACAGACATATTTACAGAACCAGTTCAGTCCAGCTCAGAACGTGTCTGCGATGAGGGAAAATAACAGGACTTCTTCTAAAGCAACCTTTCTTTAATCAGAGGAAGACAGTGACTTTATAAGATACTATGAATAAATGTATGAGCAAAAACTAGACACCATGTCTGCTATTAGGCCGGAATGGATAATTAGCTGCTCTTCCGAAATGGCTGCTGCAAACATAGCGTCATGAAAAATACATCCAGAACAGAGCCGAGCTTCAAAGACGCCCATGTTTTGTGCTCCAAGGATCAGAGGTTCGTCACATGACATCCCAACTAACAAAGAACCTTTTCCTAACGTTCCCATTAAGATATGAAAAGTTACTTCTGGATGTTCTCTAAAAACTTATGCAAACGTTAAGGAAACATTCCATTTCATCATTCTGCAAATGTTACTTTTGAATGTTCTCTGAAGATTCCGAAACGAGTTCATTCATTCAAGAAATGTTCCATGAACCTTAACGTTGAATGAACGTTCCATTAATGTTACTGGAAGAACGTTTGTTCAGAACTTTGAGAAAGCTTTGTAAGCCTAAGTTGATTGTAAACCAGTTGCACCAAAGGTCTCTACGATCTCACAATGCTTTTGGGAAATTTGGCCCAGAACGTTCCCTGTTAACCAGGATGAACCCAAAGCCATTGGAGAAGCCTGTCGCTCATTTATCTCTGTTCTCACTTCTGTCAAACTGAAGAGGAGAGCCGCTGATGAAGCAACTGTAACAGCTGTAAATGTTTGGGCATCTGCTGCGCTGACAGGCAACGACATGCAAACAAACGCTGATTTGAGAGACGAGCGTCCCAGCAGCTGTTGGAGTTACACGGCCCTTCTAACGCTCAGAACGCCATTTCATCCTTCTGTAAGGAGAAAACGAGGAGGAAAAACAGCTTGGTGCCATTAAATATTCCATGGCAGACTGCCACATGACAGATACTGAAATCAAACTCTCACACACCAAGAAAAATCTGATGCTTCTTCAGTAAGACTAATTTTCGAAAGGCAGAATCAGACGAACGTTTTCACCCGTCTCAAAATGAGATGCTTAATTCAGTTGTGCTCATTTACGGCTCGTTTTAAACCCTAAATATATCGCCTGGAGGCGGCACAAAAGGTTTTAGTTTGATAAATGATTTTACTATGAAAATTCGGCCACACGCCTCCAGTTAGAGGCTCATTTGCACAGTAAAATCATTGAAGACAACAGCAGCAAACGCAAATGAGTTCACTTCGGATGGGTCTTGTGTGCCAGAGTGCCGTAGTCACTAATCCGCAGGATAAACAGTGGGAAAAATCCTTGTTCGGAACGTCTGTGCCGCAGCTGAGAAGACTGATTACCGGCGGAGAGAATCAAGTGTTCTAGAAACACAAAGGAAAGATGAAGAGCTTTAGCCAGATGGAGGAGAATTAGAACCTGAGGGCCAAATGCAACATCTTATTCTCAAGGTCAATCTGTTTTTCATTCCTTAGTGCATCTAAAGAAACAAATGTGACAAGACTTGTTTGCCCTTGATGTGAAAAAGAACTGTTTCCTTCAGAGGAAATTTTGATTGGATTTGAGATGAAACTTGGGAGAAAAAAGAAACCACCCCAGCTAACAAAAATACGTCCCTATTAAGTTCCCCGTAGTCAATCATTTTACCCCATAAAACTCATCTTTGATCACCAAAACGACATAAAAAATCTTCACGCCTTAAAATAGCTTGAATGTCACTCTACACCCTTGCTTCATTTAGTATGTGCGAATTTATGAATATGCTAATTAGCCCCACCTCCACTCACTCGCACAAGCTCAGAGATCCACTCGGTCAACTTACTGAGGCAAACGCTGCACAAAATACACAGCAATGGTGTTGACTTAAGAATTTGCACATGGTTTGTCTTAAAGCATGTTAAAACACCACTTAGACATATAAACAACATTAAAACCACAGGGGGACTTTAAAATTTTATTTCCAACCTGATCTCATGGCAATTTGTATGAATTTGTACGACCTCACTCATACAAATTCATACGTTTTTTGCTAAATTTATGATTTAGGAAAAAAGTATAAATTCGTACGAATTAGCCACTCGTAAAAAACATGAGATCGGGTTGCCACCGCTCATCGACCGATTCGCACATATTTTAAGAGGTGGCTAATTCTTACAAATTCATACGACCTCACTCATTCGAATTCATACAATTTGTCTAAACCCCAGTGACGGGTAGGTTTTGGGGCGGGGTCAGGGGTATGCAATTCGTACAAATTCATACTCTTTTGCCAAATCGTACGTATTTTACGAGTTGCCAAATTCGTATGAATTCGTACAAATGACCTACCCCTAACCCTGCCCCAAAACCGTCACTGGGGTTTAGACAAATCGTACGAATTTGTACGAATTAGCCACCTCATAAAATATGTGCGAATTGGTCGTGAGATAGCACTGGTTATTTCTGAATGTTCTATGAACATTCAAAACATTCGAACGAATATCGAGGAAAAGAAATACTAAATCGTGCGCACGTTTGAGTAAATAGAGGGAACGAATTAGTAAATTGAGAGAAAGAAATAGTAAATTGTGCGCACGTTTTAGTAAATCAAGGGAACGAATTAGTAAATCGTGCACAGGATTTAGTAAATCGAGGGAACGAATTAGTAAATCATGCACAGGATTTAGTAAATCGAGGGAAAGAAATAGTAAATCACGCGCCCGTTTTAGTAAATCGAGGAAACTAAATAGTAAATCGTGCGCACATTTTGGTAAATCGAGGGAACGAATTAGTAAATCGTGTGCCCGTTTTAGTAAATTGAAGAAACTAAATAGTAAATCGTGCGCACGTTTTAGTAAATCGAGGGAACGAATTAGTAAATTGTGCAAACGTTTTAGTAAATCGAGGGAACGAAATAGTTAATCATGCACACGTTTTAGTAAATTGAGGGAATGAATTAGTAAATTGTCTGCACGATTAAATTTTTTTTCTTGCATGTCATGTGCAGGGCTCCGTACGAACGCACATTCTTGCAAAGTATACTTCATTTGACTCGTACACATACACAGGCCACCTTGTGGGTAAACTAATTACTGCAATCAAAATGAAATGCGCATGTGCGACCTGTGCGCGTACTCTTCTGATGACGAAATTCGCGCCACGCTCATTGTACGTTGACCCTCATGTACACGGAAAAAGTGAAGTATACTTTGGGCTTTAGAAGAAAAAGCCTCAGTTATTAGCCTGTATTGGTTTCATTTAAAGCGCAGAGGAACACAAAGTCTCCAGACAGACCGTATTCATCGTGAACTACAGCCGTGTTTGTTCTTTGTTCCTCTGAATAAATCAGCGCTTTGTTTGTTTCCCGTGTCCAGAACGCCGCAGAAACCACATGAAGGAGGAGTTTGAGAGCCGCTGCATTCATCAGCTCCTCGTCGACTCCGTGTGGAGCAGAAAAACAAAGTGCCAATCACTGGCTGACTCTGTGGATGGATTGTGGACTTTGTTCGGCGTTTCCCGCCATTCTTTGGGAGCGCTTTGATGTGGCGGAGCGACTGAAGGTCCAGATGGGACTCACTGCTGCAGTGCTGCATAAAAACACGGCCAGATTACCAACAAAAGAGTCACGACCGAGCACAGCACAGGGGAAAAGCCTTTAATTAAAAAAATACTTGTATTAATGTGGGCTGTGTAATGAAAAACGATTAATGTTGATGTTATTGAAGCCCTGTCTGGTCAGAGGGCACATAATCAACATGTTGTTTTTCCATCACAATCCCTGAATGACAATTACTGAACAAACATGATGTCAGACACCCAGAGTCAGAGAAATAAATGGAGGTCAAACAACTGGGTCGAATATATATTTAGTTGTCTGACATGGTCAATATTTTGGATTTAATTCACCTTGAAATATTGCAGTAATTATTTACCCATGCTGATTGTTTTAAATTCATGTTCCTTGTAATCTTGAATCAGCATCTCTTCTCTTCTCTGATGATGAGGGCGGGGCAACCTGTCACTCACATGAGATCTACCAATAGCAAACCACAACCAACCCAATCAATTCCCCACAGACAAAATCAAGCCCCGCCCTACATTTGTTCTTGTTTGCAAAGCGTTTCATTCGGATATACGGCTCTATAGGGAAGAAAAGACAAGCACAACTTCCATTTCATGCTGACTTTTAAAGTACAGCTCAAAACAAGTGAGAATTGGACAATTTCTGTAAGATTTTGTCATTGACTGGTAAACTTGGGCTAGTTTGGCAACAAAACATTCGGTGCCAGTTAGTCACAACACTTAATGCAATCTTTCACAATTAACCATGTCTGCAAATCACTCACTTATTCATAAATAAATGAGAAAAACAACAACAACAACAACAACAACACGATTAGATTAGATTAAAATATTGTGGAAAAGTCAAAAAGTAAAAAAAAAATAATAATAATAATAATAATTATATATATATATATATATATATATATATATATATATATGAAAAATAAATAAGTAAATAAATTGGATTAAAATAAATGTGGAAAAGTCTAGAGAAATTGTATTTAAAAAAGAAAAACAAAAAACAAATAAGATCAAAATCCTACAGAAAAACAAATAAAATAATTTAAGAGATTGAAATAAGTAAATAAATTAGATTAAAATAATACAGGAAAAAAAAATGAATAAAAATAAATAAATATTTAACAATACATTATAGCAAGTAAAAAAAATATACTGAAACTCAAAAAAACTAATTTTAGATTTACAATATTAATTTTTCAGTGTATAAAGGGTGTTTATAAAAGATCGATGCCTTTTAAATGTTAGGACAGGGTCCCTCGTACGAGGATGATCATATTTTGGGGTCGATGGATCTGAAAGGTTGAAAAGCCCTGAACTACAGGATCATCTGAGCCAAACTGTGTGAAGACGTGCAGAACTTTGCCTAAGAACAAAAAAGGACAGAACTCAAAATCAAAGAGGAGACAAAATCTTTCGACTCTTAATGAAGCTCAACACCAGCAGTAATGAGTTTGAGCAGTTGAGATGTTTACAGCTGCTTCACACTGATCATTTCTCCTGATTAACTGTGTTTGTTGCCGCTCTACAGTGATAAAGATGATACTATCAGGTCACGACACTCCTGAAACACACCGCAACCAGAGACGCCCTGCTGCTGCTGCGGATCCCTTATTATTCCCAACCGTTCCCTCTCAGAACAAAGCCTAATCCGGCCCAAATCCCACTGCAGTCTTCCAGCGCTGATCTCCGTCTCTCTGACGACATGGAGTGAAACAGCGAGGAGTCGATCGTGAGATCAACAGGCAGGAAACAGAACGCCTCGCCTGCGCTTCCACGTCCATCACGGCCGAGGTTCCCTCGAGATCTCTTCTCCCGCGTCACGTTGACATTCTGAGCAGCAGCTTCACCCTCATTTAAAATCACCAGGTAGAGACGGCTGATCAAATATTGAAGACCTGCTATAAAAAAAAACTCCTTCAGTATTTTTTGATGTCACTTACGTGTTCATATTAAACCGTTTGAGGCTGATAATGTGTGAAATGCAAACTAGAACAAAAATGGCAGCTGTCACTCAAAATCTGTTCAATGGAGAAGAAAGAACAGACTGAACCAGAGAATCATCTGAGACGAGTTCTGAGGAGCTGGAAAAGAGCCCCCCAAAATACATAAAATGTTATAAAATAAATAGATTAAAAAAAAACAATACATAGAAATAAATATATACACACACACACACACAATTAAGAATTACTATAATACAAAAATAATATTTATTTACTACCTTATTTTATTAATAATAAATTATGAAATACATAAAATTACAAAATAACTAAAATAAAATACATAAGAAAAATAAAATAATAAAATACAAATACAATAAAATATTAAAAAATAACTAATTAAAATAAATAGATAAATAAAATAGATAAAATAAATAATAAAATGCATAAAAATACAAAGTACTAAATAAAAAAAATTATAAAATAGATAAACTAATAATAACTAATAAAATAAAAATTCATAAAACAAAAATAATTCATAAAATAAAAAAAAGATAACTCCAATAAAATAAATCAAAATACACAAAATTAAAATAAAATATATACAATAGATAAAATAACTATAATAAAACAATACAACTTAATACATAAAATAAAATAAAAAAATCTAACAAAAATACTAATACATAAAAAATAAATAAAATAACTATAAAACAGAAAAAACATTTAAAAAAAAAAAAAGTAATAGATAATAAATAAGATAAAATACATAAATAAAGTACTAAATAAAAAGTAAATAAATGATAAAATAGATAAAAATATAAATAAATAAAATAAATAAAATACAATAGATGAAAAAACTAATAAATAACTATAACAAAAAGAAATACAAATAAAAGAAATAAAATAAAACAAAGAATAAGAATAAATAGATGGCAGCTGTCGCTCAAAATCCCTTCGACACACAAGAACAAACGAGTGAAGTGATCGTACCTGATGTTTTATTAGAGACATTATTATATTACACAACAGATAAATTCAAAACAAAACACTACAAATAATCATACAAAAATCATGAACACAAAAAGCAGAGAGATCTTCAGAACTGGAAGTTCTCGTCGGCCATGTGAATGGCCCAGGTGAATTTGTCCCTCTGGGTTTTGTTGTAGATCTTTTCAATGGGGACGTTGTGTTTCTTACACCTGCCAAAGCAACATCATGTGATTAGAGCGTCACCCTGATCCAATACAAGCCACTCAATCTATCAATCGTGTGTGTGTGTGTGTGTGTGTGTGTGTGTGTGTGTGTGTGTGTGTGTGTGTGTGTGTGTGTGTGTGTGTGTGTGTGTGTGTGTGTGTGTGTGTGTGTGTGTTCGGTCGTCACCAGGCCACAGTGATGCGCGGGTCCAGGTAGTTGAGTTTGGACGTGCCCAGAGCGATGACCTTATTCTCCTCACGATCCGTTTCCTGCAGCTGCAGCTTCTTTAACTGTTCACACAGTCTCTGGACCAGCTTCTCCTTCTTCTCCACCAGCCTTACACACACACACACACACACACACACACAGATGAGGTCATCACTGAGATTATAGTTATTAATATTTTTGATGAGTTTGTGTCGATATCATTATTCCTGTTCTAAATCCTGATAAACCTGCTGTGAAGTGAGGAGAACTAAAATTTTCATTTTATTTACCATTATTTCTGAATGTAACAATAAAATGTGATTTTTTCCTCCTCTAAACAACACAATTTCGACAGGGAAAATACAGTGAAGAGATGATTTAATGTAAACGTCTTCAAGCACAAACAGACTGAAGATAATTTCAGCGTTTCAAACGCGTTTGTTTGTTTGTGTGTGTGTGTGTGTCTCTTTTGGCTGTTGATCCGTCTCAATATTTCATGCTTTCACAGCCCAAACGCTGCTGCTGGCACACGATTAACTCCACTGACCTTGAGTCCCGCTGATTTAAAAAGACTTCTTACTTCTTGGATTTGTCAGACGCATCGTCTTTATGTGCTTTCTTCGCTTCTTTCAGCTCTTTTTTGGCGTCTTCAATTTGTTCCTTTTTCTTTTGGATCTGCAACAACAAGCAGAAGCGAATGTGAGCGTGACCTCTGACCGACGCGAGCAAACGCTGACCACACGAGTGTGTTTACTCCTCTAGAAGTGCATTAAGTGTTCAGCGAGGCGCCGTATGCTGACGCTGCTTTCATCGCTCGAGTCTCTGCTGAGGTCGAACGCTCTAAATGACCGGACGATCGCTCTGCGCTTTACATCGTGTGTGTGATTACTTCTGACGGCCTCGTCCTTTAAAGCTCCAATCCTGACCTTGACCTCAGCGCTGAACGGCTGACTAAAACCATTTCACTTCCCTGCAGTTACAAACCCACCTGGAATCCAATAACGTCTGACCCTCAAAGTCACACGGCGCTGCCGGCGAGAGCGATTCACAATGACTGATGTGTCGAAGCTTTAAACACCACGACACACTCTTCGAGAATTAGATTCAGTTCAGTGTGAAAGAGGCCGTTGTTTTTGTGCTCTACTAGATTGAATGTTGATTATTTTCCTCATATTCTCCATTGTTCAGCTCCTCTCTTCCCAGTCTGTCAGTAACGCTCTGTTTAGTTCCTGTCTCTATGAAGCCCCTCCTTCTGAAAAGCACAATGTGCTCTGATTGGTGTTTGGGAAATGTCCCGCCCCTTACCATAACCGCCAGTTTCAACACACTACTAACTAACTCAACCAGGCCCCGCCCTTTTATTCTGCATATTAATTATTTAAATGAGGAATATTGTGACTCAAGATGGAGGCGTTTCAGGAGTTCAGAAACACTGACACTGCAGTGATTATTCAGATCTGATGTGGATTACAGCACCTTCTCCTGCAGCAGCTGCATTGATTTCTCAAAGGTTTTGGGTGCTGCCCTCTGGTGGTTACAGAGGATCGCCACAGCTCTGTTCGCTCGGTTATACGACAGGATCTTCTCCTCCACCGTCATGTCATCTGAAAGACCAGCAGCAGGATGAACATGAATTCTCTCATTATGACTCTGTAATGCTGTGTGATTGTAAAAGATGTAAATGATTCTTAGTGTTTAGTGACAGTCTGGACTGACCTGTGGTCAGTTTATTGAGCTGATCCTGCAGTGTGGTCGAGGCGTTGAAGGTTCGAAACACTTTGGCCGTCAGTCCAGGCATGGACTCGGTCAGGGTTTTGTTGAGGTTGATCGTCTGAAAACAACAGAACAAAATTAGAAATGCTGTAATTTATTTTTAAATTATTATTTTTTAAATTAACCCCTTCATTGCTGTGCTTTTTTTCCTGCATCATGGCTGATTTGTAGAGTGTACCCCCCAAAAAATATGTATTTTTCTTTTTTTAAATTTCTTATGAATTTCTATGGCGGTCATTTTTGAAATGTAATTTCTTTCTAAATTATTTTTTAATTAACCCCTTCATTGCTGTGCTTTTTTCTGCATCATGGCTGATTTGTAGCCCCCAAAATTGTTATTTTTTAAATTTCCCTTTCATTTCTATGGTGGTCATTTTTGAAATGTTGTCATTTTATGTTTAATTATTATTTTTCAATTAACCCCTTCATTGCTGTGTGATTTTTTTCTGCATCATGGCTGATTTGTAGAGTATACCCTCAAATAATTATGTATTTTTTAAAAAATTCCTATTAATTTCTATGGCATCATTTTTGCAATTTTGTAATTTTATATTTAATTATTTTTCAATTAACCCCTTCATTGCTGTGAGCTTTTTTTCTGCATCATGGCTGATTTGTAGTATTATGATTGTGTATTTGTTTCATGTTTTATAACATATCACATGTTATAAACTCACCAGCACTGACTGCTGGGATACTAGTGATGATTTAGTGCTGGTAACGTGATTATCACATGATGCAGTAGTAAACATCACATGACTTGATAGTCAGGGATATTATAGTTAACAAAAACCATTAAAAAAAAAAACATTTTTACTTGAAATTAATTAATTTAAGGTTTATTTCAACTTTCTAATTTTCACTTAATCTGATTCAAAATATTAGTAACAGTATTTCAACGACACTAAAATAAGCAGCTCCTCCTACAAACACACTTACTGTAATTCGGTCAAATAAATCATCTTCTGGATCCTTGTGCTTTATGAACAGCTTCAGGCTCTTGAAAACCTGTGAGATCAGAATAAAATCAGGACAAACACAAATAAATAGAGCTGCTACAATCATATCTCAATATCATCATGAGAGAGTTAACGAGACTCAGCACTAGACAGAAGTTCATTAACCCTCTGGTGCTCGTCATTTAGGGGTCAAAAGTGGAGGAACACCTCTAATCTAACGTTCTTTTCCCAGTAGAATCAATATAATATATTTTTTATTCAATACTATTATTTATTTAATATTTTGAGAGATTTTATGGAACCAAGTAATATTTATGCAATAATTATGATTTATTTGTTTCAATTATTTTTATAATATAATTAATCCATAAAACTTTATCCTTTTTAAATACATTTCAATTAACCCCTTAATTGGTTTGCTTTTTTTCTGCACCATACCTCCCAAAAACTGTATTTTTAAAAATTTCCCATTACTATGGCAGTCATTTTTGAATTTTTTTGAATTTATTTAATTATTTTTCAATTAACCCCTTCATTGGTGCACGCTTTTTCTGCATCATGGCAGATTTGTAGATTGTACCCCCCAAAAATTGTGTATTTTTTAAAATTTCCCATTCATTTCTATGGTGGTCCTTTTTGAAATGTTGTAATTTTACATTTAATTATTATTATTTAATTAACCCCTTCATTGCTGTGTGTTTTTTTTTCTGCATCATGGCTGATTTGCAGAGTGTACCCTCAAAAAAATTATTATTATTTTTTTTTTTTAAATGTCCCATTAATTTCTATGGTGGTCATTTTTGAAATATTAAAAAAAAAAAAAAAAAAAAAAAAAAAATTTAATTATCATTTTTTAATTAACCCCTTCGTTGCTGTGTGCTTTTGTCTGCATCATGGCTGATTTGTAGATTGTAGTATTTCCTATTCGTTACTTTCATTAAATAATTGTAAAAATTGTAGACAATGAAAGGGTTAATTTAAAAAAAAAAAAAAAAAAAAAAAAAACATGAATTGCATTGTAAAAAATGTGGAAACAAATGGATCATAATTATTGCATAAATATTACTTTGCACCACAAAATTCCCTCAAAATACAACATATAATCAAAATGTAAAATGTTTCTGTCTGAAGTGACTGAAGAGCACCCGAGGGTTAAAGAGCGGCAGAGAGCATGTGTGATATAACAGAGGTCCATCAGCGTTTGCAGTGACCTGTTTCTCCACCGGCACTTTGTTGTAGTAGCGGATGGAGTCTTTTCCCAGGAAGTCAAACTCCACCACGTACTCCAGTCCGTCCAGACGCCGGTGAAGCGTGATGTGCTCCACACGCAGAGAACAGCAGCCCACCGTATCCGCAGACTCGTCGTCCTTCTCATTCCCCGCTCGCAGGGCCAGCTGCACACACACACACACACACACACACACACACAAATTAATATATATCAACATATGAATACACACAATCACTGGCCTCATGAGTTTATCAGCTGTGATCATCTATGAACAGAATGTCTATTAAAGCTAATAAAATTTTTCTTTCATGCTGACTTTAAATCCACCTAATGGGTGGAGCTTAACCTGTTCAGGTTTAGGTAAAGTTAGGGTGTGGCTGGGCCTTTAAGCTCCACCCATTATGTCTTGCTCCGCCCACCTTATCAATGAAGTAGATGGCAACTCCTCTCTGTCTGCTCTTCATCTCTCTGGACGTCCAGTCGCGTCTGTACTGCTTCCTGATGGCGTCCACACACACCTTCAGCTGACGCGCCGTCTCGTACTTCTGCCAGTCCTTCTCGCCCTGAACACAGACCGTCGTCATCATCATCATCATCATCATCATCATCATCTCTGATGTGAGCGTGAGCTCAGACGCACCTTGAGTTTGGAGCTGGGGTTCAGCATGATGTATTTGGGTCGTCCATGAATGTTCTCCAGCCACGACGCCAGCCATGTGACCGTGTTATCGTGCTGGACGCGCTTCCACTTGTGGCCTGCAGGGGCTTCTGGGATCCTAGAGTCTCTGTGGAGAGAAAATGATACGATACTCACGCACGCTCTGTCCATCATCATGTTGAGTTCTGATGAATCATACAAACATAACTCAGACTTCAGACAGTTAAACTCAGTGTTTCTCTGTGTCTGTTTGAAGTTTTCTGTGCTTTATGATCAAATTTATCATCAAAATAAAAGAATTTATAATACATCACACACAGTTCTTGTTTAATAAATGATATTGTTATAATAACGGTGTTCTCTCACTGGCTGCAGTTGATGGTGACGTCCTCCGGCTGGATGCGCTTCTTCAGTTTGCCCATCTTCGGATGTTCTCCTCGCCCGCGGAACAGACCCGGCGGCTCCAGCTTGAAGTTCCCGATTTTCTCACGGTGTCCGTCCAGCAGACAGTAGCCGTACTCCTCAATCAGCCGGTTGGCTTCCTCTTTCAGGACCTGATTGAAACACGAAACATTTACAGAAGCCTCTGATCAGGATGTTGACATTTACACATGCTTACATTTTAAGAGCGAGAACATTATGCAAATAAATTGTCAAATAAAGACAATTATAATAAATGAATGTTTTTATGTATCAGCATTTATTTATTGATGCTTATTAGTTTCAAATACACTTTCTAAATGTTATTTACTAAATGCATTTGGGATTATTGGGAGTAAACGGAGAGAAATCGGACGCGTCACGCACCTGCTTCTCCTCTTTCGTCATGTTCTTACGCTCCTCCGTCTTCTCCAGGAAATACTTCTGCATATGGCTGAAGTCACACTTGGAGAGCGTCTCTATCAGCTCCTTCTCTTCTTCAGTCATTTCCTGAAGACAATTCAATTCAAGAACGCCATCGGAGTTTACCAGAGGTGTAAAAAGTACTCAAATTCTACTGAAAACTATGGATACTCAAAGTCTAAATGTGTAGCCAAAAACACACTTGAGTTAAAGTAAAAAACAAACAACTTTAAATTGTACTTTAGAAGTAGAACTTAGCAAAAATAAAAATGAAAGGAGATTCTAGTTTGTTAGATTAGTTCTTAAAGTGCCCTTATTACGTGTGAATCAAGCGCTGAGATTCAGATATGATAATGAGCATTTGGTTTCTGACCAATCACAACAGACTGGGCCATCTGACCAATCAGAGCAGAGCAGCTCTCATAGAGGCGGGGTTTAGAGAGACCGAATCTTTGAACGAAGCATTTCAGACACTGAGAGAAAAGAGCTGATGCTGCAGTGGATATTATGAGAAAATTAAAGTGTTTTTGACCTTTGATGAATGTGAACCTGTTGTAGGAGACGAGAAACAACATTAGAAATCTTTAAAACAGCATAATTGGGGCACTTTAAGTGTTCCTGGACACATGCGGGTCCTGACCTCCCTCCAGTCACTGAAGAAGTTGTTCTGAAACACCTCTTTACTGGTGTATTCGTGGTCCAGCATCTTGGCGTAGAAAGTGGCGATTTCTTCCGTCGCTGGACTCAATTTCACCGGCTGACCTGAAAACAGTTTATGAAGTCGATTCATAATTGATTAACACTGTTATTTTCCTGTTCATTACTGTGAAGCTGATATAAATGTGACTTGACTGATGTGCTGTTAGGACATCAGATCACATGACGTGTTTACCATCGTAATAAAAGGGCACGTTATCAGGCAGCGGCTCATATTCCGGAGGGAAATACGGTCCTTTGTGCTCGAGATGGCTCCATTTCTGACTGTCCGAGGATTTGCCTTCTTCCCACCTGAACATTCAATCTCAGGTTATTCATCAAACGCACAAGAACACAGAGGCAGTGAAGCACACATGAGGAATCACGTGACAATAATGAGCAGAAACATGAGAGAAAACACTAGAGAGAAAAATATGAAACATTATTATAGTGAGTAACAATTATACAGTCTGCAAATTCAACCTCAAACATTAAGAATAAATTTTATGCAAGTTTAATAAATGTGTAAAAATGTAATTTATTATGATAAATTTAATAATGATTATTTATTGATACATTAATTATGGGAAAACGGATTTGTGTGGTTTTTAAAATGAATTTTAATATTAAAATATAAAAATTAACATTAATTATATTTAAATAAAATAAAAATATTAAATAGAATTTTAAAATATAAAAATAAAATTAAGTTAATAGTCTCACACCGATTTGAGCTCAAAGCAATGAAATACACAATTATACATAATCATGCTTTTGATTGATTAAATAAGATTGATAATTTATTCAAATGAATTCTGAATTTATTTTAAGATATTTAAAAATATAAAATTAAATATTACATTATTAAAATACTATATTATATTTTAAATTAATATTTAATAAACAGTCTAATAATAATAATAACAGTCGATTAATATGAGCTCATAAAGCAATGCAATACATTATTCTACATAATCATGTTTAAAGTGAACAAATAATTAAGATTTTAAGATTAAGAATTTATTAATTTTAATTTAATAATTATGGGAAAATGTATGTGTGACTGATGTCCACAATGTTTTAAAATATATATATGAAATAATATTAATATTATATTATTTAATATTATTATATTAAATTAAAATAATCTAAAAATAATATTTTAATATTTAATACAGTTTTGCACAGATTAATATGAGCTCATAAAGCAAAACAATACAGAATTCTACATAATCATGTTTAAATTATTGATTAAAATACATTAATGACAATTTTTTTTAAATGAATTGAATTTTAAATTATTTAAAAATATAATAAATATTATTAACTATTATATTATTAATATAATACAAAACTTTAATATTTTAAGTTAATATCTAAAGCACCATTCTACATAATTTTCTATTTAAAGTTTAGCATGTCAACAACCTTCAATCTCGTTATAGTTTGTGTCACAAACGCGCATGTGCAGATGTGATCTCACTGACCTGGAGCCCGACAGTGTTCTCGCGGCTCGAGCATAATGTCTGACAGAAGAAACGAGCGAAGCGACTTTATTACGTTCCGCTGAAATATAAACGACTCGTGAAATAACGAACAAACATCTTTTCATTCCCCGCAGAAGCAGCGCACAGCAGACATGTGCTCATTTGCACATGCGCACTTACGACAACACCGCGGGCCGCGACTCGCGTCTGTGTGTCACATGTATGTGTGTCCGACCGGCGGCATCGGAGCGATAACAGTTCCACACGTCAATTTATTGCGTTTCAAACGGGCTTTATTCATTAAAATAAGATGTTAAATAAAAGTAACATGTATTAAGCCTATTTAAAATGACGTATTTCGTGACATAATTAATTCTGACTAATTTATTTCCTGATATTCAAAATTAAGTTCATTGAAGTACATACTTCAATTTTAGAAACTGATCTGCTCAAATGAATCCTTAAAGACTACCTGAAGGAAAGCAGTGTGAGCACGTACCACTTCCACTTATCAGACTCATCTTTCTTGTCCTCTTTCTTCACCTTTTCTTTTTTCTTCTGCTCCTCTTCGCCTTCGTCATCCCCGTCCTTCTTGATCTTTTTATTCTTCTCTGGTTTGTCATGTTCAGAACTTTGCTTTTTTCTTTTCTTCCCAGACTGTTGATTTTTATCTTGCGCGTCACTCTTTTCATCTTTGACTCTCTTCTTCTTTATCTTGGCAGGTGAAGTGACCGGCGGGCCGTCCGTCTCCTGCTTCACGTCCGTCTCCTGCTTTACGAACACAAAAGATGAACACGTGCCTTTCATCCGTCTGAAACAAGTCACATGTAATTAACCGTGATGATGAAGAACATGACGCCTGCGCTCTGATACGACACACCTGATTTGAGTCTTTATTGCTCTCGTTTTTGAGGTTTTCGTCCACATTACAGAGGTTCAGATCTGCAGTCTGCTCTTTCTTCTCTGCATGATTGAGACGCTCCTTGCTGCTCTTTGATCGAGTCTGAGAATCAATCGGAAGCAATTAAATAAACCTGCACAACATTCCCTGAAACACCGTCAATCAAAATACCTTCTGTTTGTTGTTGTTGTTTTCTGGTGGGCTTGATTTCTCCTGTCCATCATCATGTTGAGTTCTGATGAATCATATAAACAAAACTCACTCACTTCAGACAGTTAAACTCATTGTTTTGACTGTGCATTACTCAATCATATAAAGTGAAACTGAGAGATCTCTTGCCTTTCATCAGGATCTGCTGTGGCATCCTGCAAAATAAAACATTCTCATAAACAATTCACAGCAATGAAATAGAAGAGCCATTTTCTAGTTCCCTAAAGAACCTCTGAGTGAACAGTTCTGCTATTTTTTTACTTTTATGCAATGGATGTTAAAGGATTAATGTCCTGATAATTTACTCACCCCATGTCATCCAAGATGTTCATGTCTTTCTTTCTTCAGTGGAAAAGAAATTAAGGAAAACATTCCAGGATTTTTCTCCATATAGTGGACTTCACTGGGGTTCAACAGGTTGAAGGTCCAAATGTCAGTTTCAGTGCAGCTTCAAAGAGCTCTACACGATCCCAGACGAGGAATAAGAGTCTTATCTAGAGAAACCATCGGACATTTTCTAAAAAAAATAAACATTTATATACTTTTTAACCACAAATGCTCGTCTTGCACTGCTCTGTGATGCTCCACGCATTACGTAATCATGTTGGAAAGGTCACGCGTGACGTAGGTGGAAGTACTGCGGTAGAGCGAAAAACTCCATCTCATTTTCTCCTCCAACTTCAAAATCGTCCGACATCGTTATTTTACCTTTTTATGTAAAGGTCGTTTGACTTAGTCTTTGACGTTCGCTTTGTAAACACTGGATCGGTACTTCCACCTACGTCACGCGTGACCTTTCCAACATGATTACGTAATGCGTGGAGCATCACAGAGCAGTGCAAGACGAGCATTTGTGGTTAAAAAGTATATAATTTTTTATTTTTTTTAGTAAATGTCCGATGGTTTCTCTAGATAAGACTCTTATTCCTCGTCTGGGATCATGTAGAGCTCTTTGAAGCTGCACTGAAACTGACATTTGGACCTTCAACCCGTTGAACCCCAGTGAAGTCCACTATATGGAGAAAAATCCTGGAATGTTTTCCTTCATTTCTTTTTGACTCAAGAAAGAAAGAGATGAACATCTTAGATTACATGGGGGTGAGTAAATTATCAAGACATTTTAATTCTGGAGTGAACTAATCCTTTAAAGGTTCTTCATGGAACATTCAGTGCATATAAAGAACCTTTATTTTTCATGTCATTAAATGATGCTCACCACATCCATGTCAGCATCTCCTGCTTCACATTTCACCTCGCTTCTAAAACAGATGAATATATGAGTGACACAGAACTTCATGCATTATTATTATTCGAGCTGAAGACGCACCTGGTGACTCCAGACTCCTGCTGACATTCTCCAGAGTCGGACTGTTTCTTCTAGTAATGATTCACAATCATTTATGTTTCAGACACACATTCATACTTCTTTATGACCTTCTATCATGATGCTTTTACCTTCGAGGAGGGTTTGTGTTTGCCGTTCAACTCCGAGTCCTTTCCTCTGTCTTTAGAGGAATGCTTGGACTTCTTCTCTCTGACACACGCAAGAGATTTTAGTTAAATAAACCTGAAATATCTCTGTTTATCTCATATGATGCTGGATGCTGGAACGTTAATAGAACGTTTGCTTAAAGTTATCAAATGTTCTTAAAAACATTATTTATACATTGTTTTAGTTGGACGTTCATCTAATTTTATTTAAATGTGATAATTGTTATACTGTAAAAAATGCTGGGTTAAAAACTACCCAAGTTGGGTTGAAAATGGACAAACCCAGCGACTGAGTTAAATGTTTGACCCAACCTGCTGGGTAGTTTTATTTAACTCAACTATTGTATAAAAATTACTGTATTTCTTGCTTAAAATGAACCCAAAATATGTTGGAAATGAACATTTATTAATAAGTTTAATGAAAAATAAACATGTATTAAATTGCTTATTAATAAATGTTCACCTTTTTATTATTATTGTTGCCTCTAGTAATTGTGACTGATTTTTAATTTCCAACATATTTTGGGTTCATTTTAATCCAGACATATAGTCATTTTTAAACAATAGTTGAGTTAAATAAAGCTACCCAGCACGTTGGTCAAACATTTAACCCAACAGCTGGGTTTGTCCATTTTCAACCCAACTTGGGTAGTTTTTAACCCAGCATCTTTTAGAGTGTACTTATGAATGTTCTCATAATGTCTGCAAAATGATACAATGTTCTCAACGCGATCGCGTACAAGAAAAAACGTTTTAAAACATTTCTTTTAAAACTGGACGTTCAGATAACTTTCAAAAATAACGTTTTTATAACATTCTTAGAACATGGGATGAAACTTTCTGACCTTCTATCGTGTTTTTTACTGCTCTTCTCATGTCCTTCCTTTTCCAGTTTCATCCTGTAAGTTCGTCCAGTATTTTCTACACTGTAAAGACAGCAAATTAGCGTCTAATTAGCCGCTTGCATCAGTAATGCAAAGCAAACTAACTTGCAAATGAAAGCCGAACACTAACGACCCGTTTTAAATCGGATTCAGTTACACAAGTTCAGTCTAAACACATTTAGATACACCTGATTATTTATGAGTTAAAAGAATTTACATGAACTCTGCGAGAGGCGAATATCAGTGATCTGATAAATCTCTTCGTACCTGAAAGGACTTCACAGCGGCATCAGAATGCATGTCACCTGTCACACCTGAAAGTTTTTAAGTTCCTCTTCTAATCAAGTGCGCAAAATCAGCCGCAGCGCCACCTGCTGGAATAAACCCCACCTGCACATGACGAGCCTTTTCCTCCATGATCTCAAGCATCATTTACAAGAATCTCAATGGCGTTTGCAGTTGTTTGAGATTATTGGAAGGAAAAATAACTTTACATAGTGATTTCTTTTGAAACTTTTACATTCATTTCAGGATTTTATTAAAGGGTTAGTTCACCCAAAAATTTCTGTCATTAATTACTCACCCTCATGTCGTTCCACAACTTCATCTTCAGAACACAAATTAAGATATTTTTGATGAAATCCGAGAGGTTTATGACTCGTCCATAAACAGCAATATAATCAACACTTTCAAGGTCCAGAAAGGTACTAAAGACATCGTTAAAACAGTCATGTGACTGCAGTGGTTCAACCTTAATGTTATGAAGAGACGAGAATACTTTTTGTGCGCAAAAACTAAAATAACCACTTTATTCAACAATCTCTTCTCTTCTGTGTCATTCTCATACGTTGTTTACGTCCAGCGCTTCCAGAACGCCGACTCATTATTGGCCAGCTCCTGCGTGATGCGTCGTGCTGATCACATGATCAGCTTTGGCCAATACTGAGCCGGAGTTCGGACGTAAACACGGAAGCTTTTACTGTGTTACTGCGTCACCTGCATAAGGATAATGAGACAGAAGAGATTGTTGAATAAAGTAGTTATTTTTGTTTTGTTTTTGCACACAAAAAGTATTCTCGTCTCTTCATAACATTAAGGTTGAACCACTGCAGTCACATGACTGTTTTAACGATGTCTTTAGTACCTTTCTGGACCTTGAAAGTGTTGATTATATTGCTGTCTATGGACGAGTCATAAACCTCTCGGATTTCATCAAAAATATCTTAATTTAAGGTCTTATGGGTGTGGAACGACATGAGGGTGAGCAATTAATGACAGAAATTTCATTTTTGGGTGAACTAACACTTTAAGTTGCATGACTTTACCAGTCCCGTAAAACACAATTTTAAAATTCCCTGACATTCCCTCAACTGGAAGAGTAAATCAGAGGAAACCATTGATCTCCAGTGAAGTTTGAACCAATAAACCCAAGCCTGTGTTCTAGAAATAAGATCAAATCTTTCCAAACATCAGGGGCCAGTTGCATAAACACATCCACCATTTTAAGATTGCGTCATAAGAACTAGTCAGTTAACCATAATCATCATACTTTTTTAGGTTTTTCAGACATTTTATGTGAGTTATTGTGCAACCGGCCGCTGATCAACACATGAGTATCTGCTGGAAATAACATGACAAGCGTTGAATGATTCACCAGTCTTTTATTACAGCAAAAATATCTCGACGTGTAAATCGCCGCAAGGAACGGATGGAATGATTGACCGTGAGGTTCATCCATCTCATTAACATCACAAAAGTGTCCGGTTTTTCGCTGTACAACGGCAACAGGCGAAAGGGCAGAACAGTTCATCGTCCGTCAGCTGCCATAAATACTCAAATACATTTGGTATGAACTGTACAACAAGAGAAAACGTTTCGCACCATTTACATATAAAAGAAACAATCGTGTAAATCATGTTCTAAAATTAGAGAAAAAACAGATGTGAACAGTAGTAAGACTCGAGCGTGTTACGAGCACGCGATGGACTCCAGCTGCTGCTCGGCCTCGGCGGCCATGGCCGCGGCCTGAAGCTGTTCGGTTTCGCTCTGCAGGCCGCCGCCGGTCAGCTGTTTGCGTTCGCTGTGCATGTTGTTCTCATGTCTCTTCAGGTCAGACGCTTTGGCGAAGGCCTTGGTGCACGAGTTGCACACGAACGGCTTCTCTCCTCGGTGGCGTCGCTCGTGGTCCTTCAGGTGCGACTTGTGCTTGAAGGCCTTTTCGCACATCTGGCAGCCGAACGGCCGCTCGTTGCTGTGCACGCGCTCGTGTTTCTTCAGGTCGGGCGCGCGGATGAAGGACTTGCCGCAGGCGTCGCAGCGGTAAGGCTTGAAGCCCGTGTGGATCTTCAGGTGCTCTTTTAAATGGGCCTGTGTGGTGAACGCTTTAGTGCAGATCTCGCAAACGAACGGCCTCTCGGCCGAGTGCAGCTTCTCGTGCTTCCGCAGGCGATTCTCGTCCAGGAAGGTCTTGCCGCACACTTGGCAGGCTAACTGATCTCGGTGGCCGTAGAGCAGATACTCGAACTTCATGTCAGCGGTGGCCGTCGTCCATCCCGGCGGCTGCTCGTCCTTCACGTCGCCCATGCTGTCGGCGAACGAGAGCGTCTGGGCGTGGCTCGCCAATTCTTTGGGTTCGGCGTCTATTGCTTCCACCTCTTGGTCGTAGCAGCTAACTTTGTGTACCTCCTCCTGCGCCAGCTCTTTCAAGATGGCCTCCTGCACTCGCAGGGCATTGTTCGGCGACTTGTCCAGGTCGTGATTGCCTTGCGCTTCCTCCACGATGTCGTCCGAAGGCGCGTCGTCTTGGTCGCCGAGCACCTGCACGTCGCTGTCTTGATTCAACGGGGGATCTTCCGTCGGAAGCCCCATTTTCACCATATCATACGGGAACTTTGTGTTCCGGGGGTCGTTGCTTTTCTCGTCGGGCGACATGTCGCGTTTCTGCGAGCAGAGCTTGTCCAAAAAGCGTATGCCGAGTATCTGCCCGGAGGACATCATCAGATTCACGTCCTTCTTCTTCACCGAGATCTTCGCGGTGTACATGTAATTGAGCACCTCCTCGAAGATGTCCGATCGGATGAAGTCGATCTCGATGACGGACGAACTGTCCACCTCGTGCTTTTTAAAGAGTTTTTTGAAGTAGTTGCTGCACGCCGCCAACACACAGCGATGCGCCCTGAACTTCACATCCTCCACCACCACCGCGATGTCGCAGTGCTCGCCTTCTAGTCGCTGCTCGTTCAGTAGCTTCAGAAAGATGGTCTTGTGCTCATCGTCCACATACTTCACAGTTTCGGACATACTGGAGCGGGATCCTACGGAGAGAGAGTGAAAAATGAGCTTGAATATTGAAACAGAGATTGAGTAGTTTACAAACAAATCAAATGAAAACATTGGGACATAACATGGTACATTCTAAAAAATTATGCTGGGTCAAAAACAACCCAAATTGGGTTGAAAATGGACAAACCCAGCAGTTGGGTTAAATGTTTCGCCCAACTCAACTATAGTTTAAAAATTACTATATGGCTGGCTTAAAATAAACCTAAAATAGGTTGGAAATTAAAAATCAGACACACAATTACTAGAGGCAACAATAACAATCAAAAGGTAAACATTTATTAATAAACAATTTAATAAATGTTTATTGTTCAATTATTATTCATTAAACTTATTAATAAACGTTCATTTCCAACATGCTTTGGGTTCATTTTAAGCAAGAAATACAGTCATTTTTAAACAATAGTTGAGTTAAATAAAACTATCCAGCAGGTTGGCAAACATTTAACCCAACTGCTGGGTTAAAACAACCTGGGTTGTTTTTAACCCAGCATTTTTTTTATATTAAAGTCAGCATGAAACGGAAGTAGCGTATATCAGAGTGAAACGACTTCTGAACAAATGTAGGGCGGGACCTGATTGGATGGTTGTGATTTGCTATTGGTCGATCTCATGTGAGTGACAGGTTGTCCCGCCCTCATGCCAGTAAACATGTTATTTTGATTATGAGGCAAATTAAATAAAATAATGAACACAGATAAATCATTTATAACAAACTGCAATATTTCATTTAAAAAAAAAAAATTATATAGTTTAATATATACTGGCGGACCAACTAATTGACATTTCGTCAGCTTTGTCATTTTTGTCAAAATATAGTTATTCACATATTCTTACTGTGTGACTTTTTTTTTTTTTTTTAAGTTGTGTACATATTGGCACTATTTTTTAGAAAACAAAAAGCAAAATGCAGATAAAACCTTGTAATTCCAAGGAGGCGTCTTGATATTGTTACAATAATCATTGTTTGTAATCGATTGGTTAACTACTACTTTAGTTTCAAGGATCTAAAATGTCCACAAAATCATGTATGGTTTTTGCTAATATATATTAGCAATACATGCTATGCTATACATTTATTTTTATAATTATATACATCAGGCATTTGAATGAAGATTCAATATGAAAAATGATTATGAGCATTTAACTTGCGTCACGCCTTATTTTAATAAATAATCACTAACATCACATTTGAAAACAGAACACAGGCATTTTAAACACATTTCACGTGGTTTGTTAAAGATCATTGATACCTTGATGGGCACATGATGCTTGTGGTTTGTTCTGAATGGACACGGGCCACAAACGACAAAACTACTTCATTTAAACATACGAGATGTGTTTTTATCTTATAAAAGAGTCTTTTACTCTCTAAATATCTTGTTCGGTCGATAAACTGAAGTTTAATCGGTATATTTTGCCATTTCTGCGCTAGTCTGGTTTGGTTCTCTTGAAGCTAATCTTAGCATTAGCACATAAATCATCGTCGACCGACATTAATCGAACAAAAACGACTAACTATCCGCCGTCTTTCCCACTGAAAGAGCCCGGAGAACCAGAGAGTACCGATCAGCACCGGAGAGCAGCGGAATGTGCTCGGTAAACGGGCGCTCGATGTGGATCGAGGCGCGCTGAGGCGAATTTAGTGGCGCGAGCTGCGCGGGCCATGACGAACACTCCCGCGCCGGGCGCGCGCAGCCATCCCGCGCAAAACATTATGCAATAATTCAGCAGCTGCTTCAATCCGCTCAAAAAATCTATTTCTTACCTTTATTGTGCTATTTTGATCCACTGGGAAAGTGTGTGTTGAATGTCACGAAAGCCAGTGCAGAATTTAATACTTTGTTGTTGTGTGCGAGGCCGAGGACGAGCACAGGCGGAAGGACGCGCTGCGCCAGCACGGAACTGCGGAGAGCGAGTGACCGAAGCTCGTACGTAGACACGGGCACAGCTACGCAAACAGCGCAGCGGCTGCTCTCTCTCACACAGGGATGCGCAGGCACGCTTACGCAAATGACCCAGCGCAAATCTCTGGAGCGCGAACCGTACTGTGACGCGCGGGAGGAGCGAGTGCACATTCAGATTCATTTACCTCAGAAAGAGAAATTAGTTTAAATCGCTTACACGATCGGGGATCTTTGAGGTTCGGTGAAATTTATGAACAAACGTTCTTTCAGTAACATTAATAGAACAATTATTCGAAGTTATCTAATAATGTTAGCAGAAAACATTTAAAAATCGTCTATGGAACGTTTTTTTCCCCTGACACATTTTATTTGGACGATAGTCTAACGTTTTTTTAAATGTTAATACTTGTTTAAGAACGTTCAGAGAACATTCAAAAGTAACGTTCCCATAATGTTTGAAGAATAAAATGGAATGTTTTTAAAACGTGTAAAACACTGGATGTTTTGAACGTTCAGAGAACATTTTATAGCTTAATGAGAACATTAGCAAAACGTTCTTAGAACGTATTTTTGTTATTTGGTTAGGCTCAGAACTGTTAGCTATTGACCTACTGAACTGAAGATAATAAATTAAACAGAAGAAATTGTGTGATTATTTACTCTTAAGTAAATACCATGATGTTTTGGTACTAAATGATTGCCATGTTCACATATCATGGTATATGGCACTCCTAAAAATATTTTAATGATGTTACCATGTCCAAAAACATGATATTACCATGATACCGTTTCCCCCAAAAGAATTCCAATTTCGGATGACCACCACCAAACGAGTTAATTAATTCATAATGAGAATGAATTTAAAATAACTTCAATTATTGGAGAAAATCCCATCCTGTGCAAATGTTTAAATGATGCTTGTGTACAACACAAGTATTATATATATATATATATATATAATTATATATTAGAGATTCACCGATATATCGGCCAATAATCGGCATCGGTCAATAAAAACAAAAATTCACACTATCGGTTATCGGCCGATTATTTAAAACAGCCGATAGTCAGGGCCAATATATCCTGTCAATCAAAAGATGGCAGGAAAATGCACTGAATTTGTTTTGTGTAAAGAAAATGCTAAGAAACCAGTTTGATGTTCAATATTAATAGTAATTATATGAATTAATTACATTCAGAAAGTTAAAAAATATTAATTTAATCTTCAGAATTTAGTTAATGTGTGTTAATATTAATTTGAGTAATGTGTTTGTTTATAAATTGATACCAGTTACTCTGAAACAAGTTGATAAAATGGAGAGAATAAAGTTTTTATTTGCATTTGTTTCAAAATATAATAATTAAAAAATATAATGATTAATTATAATGAAATTGTCATTAATTTAAAAGAAGGTATAAAAGGCAGAACCCCTAAACTATCGGTATCGTTATCGGCAGATATCACTCTGAATAATCGGCTATCGGTATCGGTGCATCTCTAATATATATGTATATTTGTTTGTTTATTATAGAAAATGCCATATTAATGAATGCAAATTCTCATTCACGTCTCACAGCAAAGGGATGAATGGAAACTGCAAAGTTATCAGAAATGGAATTGACCTTTTATTTGAGCTTGAGTGGGAAACAGTCAGCAGGGCGGCGATGCTGCACATGACACTGAATCAAGGACATAAACACACATTTGGGCTTGTCTAAAGGTTCAGTTCTGTACAGTTTAAGGCTCAGATGTGGCAAGGAGAACTCTGGGATTGATGTTTCAGGGTACCAGTCGAGCTCTCAAACAGTTTAGCTCCTCTAGACTCAACGTTCACAAGTGACAGTTTTCAAGAAGAAACAAAAAAACAGGCGTATAATTCAAGTAAAACAACATAACACGTCTCTAAGATACATGAGAAAATGTGTGGCATATTCATATTCTCATATTGTCATTTGTGTGTCACATTCAACATGAGCAAATCAGAGGGGCGACACGTGTGGATGGCACATCTCTGCAAGGTTAAATATTGTGCAAAGTCCTTTTTTAAAGTGAAAGAGCAGTATAATAAATAAATGTAGATATCTGTTATATTTCACATATTCTTCAGTCCCGTGGTTTGACTAAACGCTCATATAGTATTTCCTAAAATGTCTATATACTTTAGTCTCCTCACAAAAAAAGCAGAATTGTTCCCTTGTCATGCAGTAACAGTGATCCAGTGCGGCAGAGCGTGTGTGTGTGTGTGTGTGTGTGTGTGTGTGTGTGTGTGTGTATGTGTATGTGTGTGTGTGTGTGTGTGTATGTGTGTGTGTATGTGTGTGTGTGTGTGTGTATGTGTTACTCCAGAAGTGTTCAGATGAAGTTTGCTGCGATTCATTAGTTCATGTTGATTTCTCTGAAGCGTCCCTCATTCTCCACAGCGTGAACACTAGATTCTTCCAGAAAGCGTGAAGATGATGTTAATCCTGAAAATATAAAACAAAACATTCAGTAAATAGCAGGAATGAAGGAGCAGAAAGGACCTTCAGAGGAGCGAAGCGTGACGCGGGTCTGTTAGTGCCTGACAGCGATCTGAAGTGATGATGTCAAACACGTCATGCATTTAAATATCATGTTAAAACATAATACAGGCCTCAATAACATGGGATTTTTTCACCTGTTTTCTGGTCCAGCAGGTGAAAATGGTGCGTCTGCCGGCCACTTAGTAACATAACAACACATTCTCCTCAACGACACACATGATTTGAGGATTCATGTCTGGAGCACAAACACACACTCAGCTTTACTAATAATCTCATGGATTCCATCACAATGCAGTACCGTGTTCTACCAGCAGAAAGCAGTGTGTTCAATCAAAACTGAAATATAGTCAGAGCAGCTACAGATGTGAAATATAGCTGAGAGTGGCAATTATCGGGGTTCAAGCGTTTTAAGGCCTTTAAGTACATGCGTAAAAAGGTATGTTTTAATTAGCAAGCCTGTAACCATCTCGATCATAGATGATTTTCGAGGTTGAGCCAAAAACCCGAGGACTAGTTCGCCAAAGTTGGTTTTTGAAATAATCTCCAATATTTAACGAACGATTCGATGGACAGCGGCGGTCCTAGAGGCAAAGTTGCGGTATGTGTGGTATGAATGTCGTGGGCGTGCATGAAAAAATCGCGCGATACACGATCCTTTACGAACGTGAAAAACGCAAAGGCGCCCCCAGGTGGCCGATTGCTTTCGAGTTTCTCACAGGCCCAGCGAGTTTCGTTCCGATCGGCCTCCATAAACCTTGTCTGATAGCTGCTCAAACTTCATTGGCCAATGGCAGATGCGTCAGTGTCCTCATAGACAATTATCGGACCTCGGACGAAGACACTGCATGCCAATTTTCAAGTAAATCGGACTAACGGTGAAGTAGTTATAGCCATTTTCATGTTTTTTATCTGTTATAGTGCCACCAAGTGGCCAGTCGCCGCGTCCTTTTTCACGCGACCACAGAATGAGCTCTTACATAGTTGTGCCAAATTTGGTGAAAATATCTCATTCCCTTCACGAGTTACAGCCATTTTCGTAAAAGTGGCTCCACCCACTTCAAACGTTTTGGCGGCCCTTAGTGACCGTGAATCGAAATTTCAACTTTTTTTTTTTGATAATTATTGATAATGAGATTCCAGGGAATCTTGCTGCACTAGTTTGGCTCTGATCAGGCCAATTTTTTTCAAAAAATCCGAAATACCCACAAATTTCGAACGACGAGAGAATCCTAGTAGGTATCCTAGGAGTTATGAGCCATTTCGTACTTTTGACCGCTGTAGCGCCCCCGTCAGGCTGATCGGGGCGAGCCTTGGTGACACTGTAGACGGTGTGAGTACTACCAGCCCTCAAAGTTTCAAGTCTCTACGACTTACGGTTTGCTCTGCCCGATCACTTTCAGGGGAGAATGCTGATCCTTGGAAATTTTAACAATTACTTGAACCCCTAATAATTAGTACACATTCTAAAAGCACCAGTCAAACAGGCAGAAACAATCAGCCAAAGTCCTCTGAGTTCCGCAGATGAATGATGAGGAAAGTAAACAGCCAAAGCGCCACCAGTGTTAGTACAGCAGCCAATAGCAGCGCTCCAAACCGCAGCAGCCAATCAGCTCGTAGTCAGCCAAGCCAAATCAAGCTCTGATTGGCTCTGGTCTTACCTGCGTCACTCCTCGCCCTCCTCCGGCGTGATCTCCGTCTCTTTATGGACCACGACTTTGGTCACTGACATGTCGGGATGTTGTTCTTTAGCCTCTTTAATAGCCTGAGCCAGAGCCTGACCCACAGTGACACCCACATCAGAACCAGCCGGCCACACAACTACTGCTAACTAGGCTTAACTACTGGATCATTACAATTCATAAAGGATCATTCTACTAGAAATGAAGTAAATGAATGATGAGCTGATAAACTTGTGCTGTATTCTGATAATGAACTAAAATCAAGCAACTTTCTTTTTCTTTTTTTTAAAGAAGGAAAACGCTTATATTACCATATTCAGTAACACTTCACAGGTTCCGTCTGTTAACATGGGTAACTACATCAGAAAAATACTCAAGCATTTATTAATGTAAACGTTTACTGGACCTGAGATAACATGAACTAACAATGAACAGTTGTATTTTTAACTAGATGTAAACAAACTTTGATGTTGGCTTCAGAAAGCCTGATCAGAATGTTTGAAGACATTTTAACAGCTTTACGTTTGAAGGCTTTAAGTTTGAAATAGTTTTAAGTTTTAGTTTAGTAGTTTTAAAAGATAGATCGATAGATGCACTAGCATGTTGATAGGACGTTTTAACGTGTTGTTAAATGTTTCCTTAACACTTTGCTATCACGTTTTAACACATTTCTAGCATGTTTTAGCATGTTTATAGCACATTTTAACGTTTTGCCAGGTAGCTGGCATGTTTTAACACATTGCTAACATGTTTCTAGCATAATTTAACACATTGCTAACATGTTTCAACTATGAATTAGTACATTACTAGCATGTTTTAGCATGTTGCTAACATGCTCCTAGCACGATTTAACACATTGCTAGCTTGTTTCTAACGTGAATTAGCGCATTGCTAACATGTTTTAGCATGTTGGTAACATGTTTCTAAAATGTTTCTAACATGAATTAAAACATTGCTTGCTTGTTTCTAACATGATTTAACACATTGCTAACATGTTTTAGCATGTTGCTAGCATGACTTAATAACATGACTTAATAATCATATTTTTACATGATTTAGCATTTTACTAACATGTTTGTTATTATCGCTAACATGTTTGATATTATCGTAACATGTTGTTAGCATTTTTCTAACATGATTTAGCACATTGCTAACGTTTTAACATGTTTTTAGCCTATTTCTAGCATGATTTAGCATGCCACTAGCATGATTTAACACATTGCTAACATGTTTTAGCATGTTGTTAGCATTTTTCTAGCATGATTTAACACATTGCTAACATGTTTTTGCATGTTGGCATTTTTCTAACATGATTTAACATGTTGCTAACATGAATTAACACATTGCTAACATGTTTTAACATGTTGTTAGCATTTTGCTAGCATATTTCAGCGTGTTGTTAACATGTTTCTAACATAATTTATCACATTGCTAGCTTGTTTCTAGCATGAATTAACACATTGCTAGCATGTTTTAACATGTTTTTAGCATGTTTCTTGCATGATTTAGCATGCCACTAGCATGATTTAACACATTGCTAACATGTTTTAGCATGTTGTTAGCATTTTTCTAGCATGATTTAACACATTGCTAACATGTTTTAGCATGTTGTTAGCATTTTTCTAACATGATTTAACATGTTGCTAACATGATTTAACACATTGCTAACATGTTTTAACATGTTGTTAGCATTTTGCTAGCATATTTCAACGTGTTAACGTGTTTCTAACATAATTTGGCACATCACTAGCTTGTTTCTAGCATGATTTAACACATTGCTAACATGTTTTAGCATGTTGTTAGCATTTTTCTAGCATGATTTAACACATTGCTAACATATTTTAACTTGTTGTTAACATGTTTCTAACATTTTGCTTGCATGTTTTAGCATGTTGTTAGCTTGTTTCTAACATAATGTAGCACATCGCTAGCTTGTTTCTAGCATGAATTAACACATTGCAACCATGTTTTAGCATGTTGTTAGCATTTTTCTAGCATGATTTAGCACACCACTAGCATGTTTCTAGCTTGAATTAACATGTTTCTAGCATGGTTTAGCATGCCACTAGCATGATTTAACACATTGCTAACATGTTTTAGCATGTTGTTAGCATTTTTCTAGCATGATTTAACACATTGCTAACATGTTTTAGCACGTTGTTAGCATTTTTCTAACATGATTTAACACATTGCTAACATGTTTTAACTTGTTGTTAACATGTTTCTAGCATTTTGCTTGCATGTTTTAGCGTGTTGTTAGCGTGTTTCTAACATAATTTAGCACATCGCTAGCTTGTTTCTAGCATGAATTAACACATTGCAACCATGTTTTAGCATGTTGTTAGCATTTTTCTAGCATGATTTAGCACACCACTAGCATGTTTCTAGCTTGAATTAACATGTTTCTAGCATGGTTTAGCATGCCACTAGCATGATTTAACACATTGCTAACATGTTTTAGCATGTTGTTAGCATTTTTCTAGCATGATTTAACACATTGCTAACATGTTTTAACTTGTTGTTAACATGTTTCTAGCATTTTGCTTGCATGTTTTAGCGTGTTGTTAGCGTGTTTCTAACATAATTTAGCACATCGTTAGCTTGTTTCTAGCATAAATTAACACATTGCAACCATGTTTTAGCATGTTGTTAGCATTTTTCTAGCATGATTTAGCACAGCACTAGCATGTTTCTAGCTTGAATTAGCATGTTTCTAGCATGGCAGTGCTAATATGTGCTAATTCAAGCCAAGCCAACATAACTAATGTTAACAAAGATATACTGTATTGCTCATTGTTAGCTGATGACAGTTAATGCATTAACTAATGTTAGCTGATGGGACCTTACTGTAAAGTGTTACCCAATTTCCCTCTTAAATTTAAAGTTTGTCACTAGAGGATGATCTTTAAAAGATGTTTTATAGAAATATCTGCATTAAATTTTCTTCCTAATGATACACCCTTGAGCACAAGGCATGTAATATCACATTAAACTGTGAAACCATCATTTCTAAAGGAATAATTGCATCTCTTAACATGTGTTTCTTTTAAAAGAAGAAAATCAAGAAAGGTGGCGTTTGACAGAATGACCCTGAATGAATCGTATCAAAGGCTCACCTCATCATGATCGATGTCTGCATCTCCTGAGATGACAATTCTCTTCTCGATCCGTGTTTCTGAGATGCCTCCTTTCACCATCTGTCAAACACACAGACGTTACGACACTCGTCCGTCAGGCGGCGTCAGTATTATCTCTATTATCTCTCTTACCTTGGTGATGTGTGTGGTCGTGGTGGTGCTGGTGGTTTCTGATGTGATGGTTTGAGCGCTCATGAGAATGCCAGGTTCAGCGTCTGCGTCCGTCTCGCCCTGTCACATGTCAACAACACCGTCTCAAAGAACAGCATCTTACTGCAGTCATCATGTGCTCTAGTGGTCAAACGTTTGGCGTCGTTAAGATTTCTAACATATTTTTGGAACAGTGTCTTCTGCTCACTATGGAAGCTTGTTTCTGCCCCTCAATAAAAAATAAAATAAAAAAGGTAAGTTGCGACTTTTTATCTCACAATTCTGACTTTTTTCTCACAATTGTGAGTTTACATTTTGCAATTCTGACTTTATCACATGCAATTGCGACTTTATATCTCAATTCGGAGAAAAGAAGTCAGAATTGCGAGATATAAACTCACAATTGCGAGGAAATTATTCAGAATTGCGAGATATAAATTTTCAATTGCGAGAAAAAGTCAGAATTGCAAGATATAAACTTGTAATTGTGAGGAAATTATTCAGAATTACGAGATATAAACTCGTAATTGTGAGGAAAAAAGTCAGAATTGCACGATATAAACTTGTATTTGCGAGAAAAAGTAAGAATTGCAAGATATAAACTTGTAATTGTGAGGATATTATTCAGAATTGCGAGATATAAATTTTCAATTGCGAGAAAAAGTCAGAATTGCAAGATATAAACTTGTAATTGTGAGGAAATTATTCAGAATTATGAGATATAAACTTGTAATTGTGAGGAAAAAAGTCAGAACTGTGAGATGAAAAGTCGCAATTATCTTTTAAATTGTTTTATTTCATGGCGGAAAGAAACAAGCTTTCATAGCTCACCAAGAATGCATTTATTTGATCAAAAATACAGTAAAAATTGTGAAATATTATTACAATGTAAATCAGCTGTTTTCTATGTGAATATATAGTAAAGTGTAATTTATTCCTGTGATCAAAGCTGAATTTTCAGCATCATTACTCCAGTCTTCAGTGTCACATGATCCTTCAGAAATCATTCTAATATGATGATTTGATGCTCAAGAAACATTTATGATTATTATTAATGTTGAAAACAGTTCATGTTTTTGTGGAAATTGATACATTTTAAGTTTCGTGATTCTTTAAGGAATATAAAGTTCAAAAGAACAGCATTTATTTGAAATAGAAACGTCTTTACTGTCACTTTTGATCAATTTAATGCATCCTTGATGAATAAAAGTACTACTATTTTTAAAAAAAAAACTTGCTAACCCTAAACAGACTGTAAACAGATGGTAAAATATAATTATATTGCTCAGATGTTACTCTTTCACAACTCAATATCAACTTTCTCTCAGATGTTTCTAGTCAAGTCAAGTCAAGTCACCTTTATTTATATAGCGCTTTTTACAATGTAGATTGTGTCAAAGCAGCTTTACATTGATAACTGGTACATTATTTGGCTGCACAGCAGCTCTTAAAGAATAGTGTCAATGCAGGCAGATCAAAGCACTGTTGAATATCAAATGTCAAGTCAAGTTTCTACTGATATTGTGGCTCTTATGACAGATGCTCGTGACGTTCCTCATTTGTAAGTCGCATTAAAAGCATCTGCTAAATGAATAAATGTAAAATAACGAGCTGTAAAGTGAAGGTGGAGCCGCTCAGATCATGTGACGCACACACACACCTGCAGGGACTCGTATGTGATGGTCTTCATTTCCGTGTGGATCACAGGCGTGTCTTGTGTGTCCGTGTCTCCCGACAGAGTCCTGGAGAAACTCAAGACGCCCGACTGCAGAACCACAGGAGAGAAGAGAGACAAACCGTTTGCATACATCACGTTTTTCTGAAACATATTAGTTGGACGTTCATCAAATGTTTTTTAAATGTTACTCTTTGCTTCGGAACGTTCCGAGAATATTTAAAAGTAACGTTCCCATAATGTTTGAAGAATGATACAATGGAATGTTCCCTTCAAATAACTCATGGAAACAAACACTGGGAAGAACACGAAGAGGAACAAGGTGTTCTGGGAGAGAACAGAGTGAACACAAGCTGATTTAGAGGAGAGTGCTTCTGAAGCGGTCGAGCGTCTCACTATAGCAACATCTACAAACACGCTGCGGTTCAGGTGAAATACAGCCGCTCTCGGACATTTACACGTGTTGTGAATACTGAAGCTCTCACATAAAAGCTCTTTGTTGGTGTGAGAACGGTCACAGACACTTCTGCTGCTAGAGGGCGGATGTTGGGGGGATTTCAGGATTGGGGTGAATCTGTCGGGGTCGTGGGGGTCATGAGGTCACCTCTAAACTGGCCGTCAGTTCTACCTCCCCACTGTGGCCCTCGGCCACACCCCTCTGCTCGGACGGGCTCATGTTGGGCGACTGGTCTCCATCATCATCATCGTCGGTGGACAGAGAGAAGCTCTCGCCTCCAGACTCACTGTCACTGGGGGAATCGGCCCTGGCGGGGGCCGCGTGCGTGAGGGGCCCGTCGAGGTTAGCGGAGTTCACACTGCTGGAGTCGCTGGTGTCCTCGTCAGACTCGAGTCAGACTCATCGAGGACTCGCACAGAGCTCAGCGGCTCTACACACGACTGATAATACACATCGGGCTCCATGGGGGCAGCTGGAGGTTCAGGTACCTGAGGCTCGTCCAGCGGTTCATCTGCCGGCTGATCCTCTTCTGACAGGCCTTTTCCCAGAAGCCTCTCCTGACTCTCTGATGGCTGCAGGAGACATAATGATAAATGATAAACAGGCTGACAATGAAACAAAGATCATAGCTTCAATAACATGTCCAATCATGTCATCAATTGTGATTCTCTAGCTCAAATCAAACTATTCACCAGTAAGATGATTGGCTCATTTAACAGAAAGGCAGGACTAACTAATAAAATGACAAAAGCACAAGACAAAATTACTAACACTTAAACTAAAATTAAAACTTAATTAAAAATAATAATAATTCATATGAATACACATTTATTAATTATTATAATAAGTTAATTAATATTAGTAAATACTATAATATATTATAGTATTTATTAATGATAATTATAAATATCATTAATTAATATTATCATATTATTTATAATACTTAATTATTATTTAATATCACTTATTTTTTATTTTTATAGTTTGCTAATAAGATAATTAATATTAATAAATACTATAGTAATAATAACGTAATTTCTTATTCATTTAATTATCAATATAGTATAAATATAATAAAATGTATATTTAATATAATACAAAATACTATAATATTTAAGAATAAATATTTAATAATTATTATTATTAATATCATTATTAATGTTATCTTATTATTTATAATACCTAATTATTATTTATTAATTTTTTTTTTGTATAGTTTGCTAAATAATAAGACAATTATTATTAATAAATGCTATGGTAATAATAACGTAATTAATTTCTTATTCTTTTACTTATTAATATTTTATATATATAGTAAAGTATTTATTAATATTAATTACCTTATTATTTTTAATTATTAATAAATTAATTAATATCTTATTATTTATTATACTTAATTATTATTTATCAGTATAAATTATTTTTTTTTTTTATAGTTTGTTTTAATTTTAGTTTAAATTTTAGTAATTTTGTTGTGTGCTTTTGTCATTTTATTACTATTTTTTTATTTCTATTTAGTTTATTTTTATTTCATTTTTATTATTAGCTTTTTATTTCAGTTTTCGTTAAACTGAAATAAGAGTAAGCTGAAGCACTAAACTTATTAACTGGAAATAAACTAAAACTGAAATAAAAATAAATTAACCCCAAATTGCAATATTTTATTTAGCTTTTTATTTTCAGTAATTTTACTACTTAAACTCATTTACTTCAGTTAGCTGCCAAGGCAACATTTCTCATTTTCGTTTACTTTTTTCCTAATATTAAAATTTTATCTTACTGAAGTTTTTTTAGTAGTTCTAATAATAACAACTCTGCTCGCATTCAACAGCTAAGTACATTTATTTGTAAAGTGCTTTCCACAATAAATATTGATCTAAAACCTTGAGACGAACAACGATATTCTGTTTCTCCTCCTTTTTCTGGCTATTCAGTCTCACGAATGCAGTAATTGGGTCTTTACAAATGAACTGTGGTTGTAAATCTGCGAGATGAGAGCGATGGGCTGAGATGACGTGATGTCTGACAGAGACAGGGGCTGAACAAGGACAGACGGATACGGCCTTAATCTGTGGTTTAATATGTGTACACTCAAACACACGTTCAGAGCAGCAGATCAATACGGAGGCTGATTTCATGTGTGTTAATGTGAAGTCTGAAGTCTACACCTTGTGTAAAGCGAGCGGAGATGAAGACGAAGCCCAGCTGCGTGTGGACTGTAAGAGCGCCGTGAGCTCAGGAGACATCTCATCAAAACTGGGCTTAGGCTGAACACAGAGAGACACACAGCGTTAAAGCACACACACACACACAGCATTATGAGTTCATATAGCACACACGCACAAGAGCATTCTGGGTATTTCAGGAGAGTGCAGGGTCTGTCATTCATAAGAGAACAGGAGAGGCTGCACTGAATATGCATTGTGCAAAGAAGTGCATGAAATAAAATGAATTTGGAATAAAAATGCATGCCTAAAATCAGAGGTTGAAAGAAGCTGAAGCCAAACATGCGAACAGTGCGGTCGAGCAGATGTTATGGTTATGATGAGCAGAAATGTTATAACGTTTGGCCAGTAGGTGGCGCCGCCAACAAACTGATGTGGAGTGACAATCACACCAACAGAGTTTTGTGTCAAAGTTCTGCAGGAATAAAACCTGGTGCTAATATTGTAGACTTTTAGGAAGAGTAAAATTAACTCTACATAAACGTGTTAAAATGGAAGAGACATATGCCAACATTAAATATGGATGATAAACGCTAGTAATGCAAACTTAGTATTTTTTAGTCTTATTTTGTTTTTTGTCTTTTTTGAGTACAGCAAAGAACAAATATCTGCCAATGGGGTCAGAAATATAATCTTGTTTTCCCTTTGAAATAAGTTTTCTGACCCCACTGGCAGATTTGTTTTAAGCATAAACTTGCTTTTTTTTTATTATTAATTTTTCAGCCATTTTGCTTTTCATGTAAAAGTAAATGTTTAGATATTTGTACTGGAAAAGACAAAAATTAAATACAAAAGTGAATATAATTTTTTTTTTTTTTTTTGCAGTGAAGTTATTCCAGTGTTATGACGATATTTGGCCAGCAGGTGGCGTCATCACCATAGACACTGCAGCAAAACTTCAACTAGTGTGACGAACGGTTTTATAGACTTGCCTCCTAATGAATAATTAAACTAAATTGAATGTTTGTTGATGAGGAATATAAAATAATCTTTCACACACTGACCGCACTGTTTGTACAGCAAATTCTGTAGAAGATGCATAAGTTCTACAGTCATTAAAATGAATGAAATCACACATTTATTTATAATTAAGACCTTCAGCAGCCGTTTCGCTCATGACACAAATACAAGAGACACATCGGTTCACCCAGCTAACAAAAATATGTTCTAAGAACATATTTAAGTTATGAAAACGTGATTTCTGAATGTTCTGTGCAGTGGAAAGTGACCTTAAAAAGTGTTTATACCGAGAAACAATTTATCTGTCCACGCCAGACGCGACGCGACTATGACACGTGATAACGTCAATCAAAAATTACAGGCAATCAGAAGAGCGCGTGGGCGGGCTCTCTCGGCAAGTTCCCGCCACTCGCAACGAAATGGGGTAAGTACATAATCAAATTCACGAATAATACACCATTTTAACATTATTAATAATACATACTGAGCTACTGAAACAATCTTTGTCATAGAATACACTGGTCTGTTCACAATGAGTTGATAGTTTGAACATTCTTGTTTCCTTTAATTTATTTTGAAGATCTGAGGTAAATTGTCCATTGTTGCTTTCAGTACGGCTACAAAAGACACACAAAATGGTATTTAAACTCACATTAGACGTTTTTAACATTAAATAAAGCACAAAAACAGTACCTGAGATTATTATTGATATACTTTGTGTTGTTGTTCCAGCCGCGACGTTGCAGAAAAATAGAAACCGTTTCTAAACTAGAATCGTCGCGTGTCGCCGTCGGACATTAAAGGGATAGTACACCCAAAAATGAAAATTCTGTCACCTTTTACTCACCCTAAAGTTGTTCCAAACTTGTATGAATATCTTTGTTCTGCTGAACACAAAGGAAGATATTTGGAAGAATGTCAGTAATCAAACAGATCTCGCCCCCCATTGACTACCATAGTATTTATTGTTCCGACTATGGTAGTCTGATCAGCACAACAAAGAATTTCATACAGGTTTGGAACTACTTGAGGGTGAGTAAATGATGACAGAATTTTCATTTTTGGGTTAACTATCCCTGTAACATGGAAAAGATACCTTTTACCGCATGTCGCGGTGCGTCTGGTTAGGACACGGTGTTGGATTTGCTAACGTTCCCATTAAGTTAAGATAAAAACTTTATTTCTGAAAGTTCCAGTTTTTTAAAAATGTTTTTAAAATGTTTTTTCTTGGTTATGTGAACGTTAAGGGAACATTCCGTTTAATCATTTTGCAAACATTTTGGTGAACGTTGCTTTTGAATCTTTGATGAACATTCTAAAACAAGTAGCAACATTTAAAAAACGTTAGATGAACATCCAACTAAAATGTTTTGAGAACAAATGTTTTGAGAACAAATAATAGATAATCAGATAACTATTACTATAAAAGCGTTTGTTCATAACTTTGGGAGAACCTTGCAGGAACGTTCTGAGAACGTTCTCTGTTAGCTGGGCACTAGTGACAGACTCTCTTATGAATAAAACCCACATATCCAGCAGCAGCCAGAGCGCAAAATAAAGATCCTGCTGTTCCTTTAGTCGTGACTAAAAGCAAAGCAGCGGCATTCCCAAAAATAAAGGGAGAAATAAAAGTGGATGAAGGAAAGAAACAAGGTTCCTGCTCTAAGAAAGAAGTGCGACAGCAAATTCCAGCCGGAGGGATTTGTGTCAGACGGCAGCCCAAAACAACAACACAAATCAAGAGTGTTTGAGAAGCTCTGGCTTCGGAGTTTGTCTGTGTTTTCAAAGCCAGGCCGAGGACGATATATCCTACCACTCTGGCTGTCGGGGAGGTTTTGGTGAGAAACGGCACTGTCCCGAGATCCGCCGTGGATCTGATGGGAGATCTGAGCGGAGAGCGGACTGTGGGAGAGCTTCGCAGACGCATCTCGGCCATCAGAGCTTCTCCAGGCTCCTCGCCAGATGGCGATGGCGTCCCGACCTTCCTCACGGTGATGAGCGGAGTGGTGATGCTCTGATACTCCACCGTCACGGGAATCACCTTGATGGAGACGGCTTGGTCGGAGAGTTTGGAGGTCGAGTCGGAAAATCTACTAAACTGCTCTGAACCTTCTTGAGCTTTGGTCGGTTTGTCTTCCGGAGGTTCGGTGGTCGATACGGTGCTCGTCGCGGCTACGAATCTGTAGCTGGCGATGTGTTTCTTCTCTGGTACCTTTGGGGGAATTTTGGGTGGTGCTTTAGGAGGAACGTCTTCAGATAAACCTTTTTCGGGTTCAGCTGGAGGAAACTTCTCTTGTACAATCGTAGAAACCTTTTCTGGTACCTTCGGAGGAATTTTCTCTGCTATCTTCGGAGGAACCTCTTCTTTTTCTGGAACAATTGGAGGAACTTGTTCTTGTACTATCGCAGATAACTTTTCTGGTACTTTTGGAGCCATCTTCTTTAGAGGAACCTCTTCTTTTTCTGGTACAATTGGAGGAACTTGTTCTTGTACTATCGTAGAAACCTTTTCCGGTACTTTTGGAGCCATCTTCTTTAGAGGAACCTCTTCTTTTTCTAGCACAATTGGAGGAACTTGTTCTTGTACTATCGTAGAAACCTTTTCCGGTACTTTTGGAGCCATCTTCTTTAGAGGAACCTCTTCTTTTTCTAGCACAATTGGAGGAACTTGTTCTTGTACTATCATAGAAACCTTTTCCGGTACTTTTGGAGCCATCTTCTTTACAGGAACCTCAACGGAAGAGGCTTTTTCTTGTACCTTTTCTGGTATCATTTGAGAAACTGTTCCTGCTTCGACTGGAGGAACTTTATCTGGTTCAAACGGAGGAACCTTGTTTATAATGACCCACCCGTCAGACTCCTACATGTAACACACAAAGATCATGTTAGCAAGCTTGAGTAACAGCAACGTTAGTCACGCCTGAGTCCGAGACTGAAAACAGACACGCTGGACAGATGGACGCTGTTGGACTCTTCGCACAACGACACACATCACGATTCATTATGATCATGAACATCTGATGAAGAGATCGGAGAGAATCAGATGAATGAATCACTCACCACATCAACCTTCCTGTCGTTCAGACCGTCCTGCGTCTCCAGCGCTGCTGCGGCTACTTCCTGTGTGTCCTCGACCGCTGCTTCCTGTTTGACCTCAAGGAAGAGAAATCAAAAAGATTCAACATGATGCAGCAGAGCAGTCTATCTTGATTTTGATGGACAGAATAGATAGATAGTGATATAACAGTGATGCATTCTCTGTAACGAAGCATGATGAAAATTCTTCTTCTTAAGTGAAATTAGATTTATAATTCAGAAGGAACTCATTCAACACACTGATACTGATTGAGGACAGGATTTTCCCGTCTTTCCCTCCACAGATGCTATTGTTTATGTAAGAGGCACATAATGATTTTCCCTGGTCTGAACTGCTTACTGCAGCTAAACGCTGGATCCATGAACTCTGATTTTACTGCGGGCACAAAAACAAAATCAATAAGAGACTTTCTGTTGACGACAAATCGTTTGTCACTCTCGTCTAAAGCTGCTCCATTCAGATCCATTTCAAAGAACATCGTCTTTTAACAAACAGCTGTAATTACAGCAGTTTTCCATCTGAACCGCACAAAACACTGGCTGATCTCACCTCATCTGGCACCAGCGGCTCAATCATGGGAGCTTCATCCAGACGAGGTGATCGGAGCGGAGACGAGGACAGACGCTTCTCCCACTCGGTCATACCCGTTCGATCCGCTCCTCCCTCCAGGAACGTCCTCTTCAGCTCGCTGATGTTGGTCTGATGTTTCACCAGCTCGTCAGGCGTACGCTCGATCTCCTGAAGAAACCCAGAACAACAAGAGATTCATCTGTATTTCAGCCAGTGAACTAGAGGAAGAACATCACAAACCTTCACACACGCAAAACAAAACAATAAAACCCTTCACTCAATATCTGTCTTTAATTCTATTCTCTATTGTAGGCCTACTAACCCAACCAACAAAAATATACGTTCTGCTTCCCCCATTCAAATAGATAGGACTTGGTCTTGGATGCCCCGAGGCGTCGCAAATACACGTCAGAACCGCCACACACACGCCAAACGCGCACACACATGATACACACACACACACATGCTCAACAACAAGGCTTTAACATTCATTTCCAGTGAGTAAAACCGTTCACCGCCACTGCAAACACACACAAACGGGTCGTTGACGAATAAGGTTTTTAAAAGTGTAAAAAAACCTAATGGAGATATAATTAATTTTGAAGTTTTAATAAGTGTTAACAGTGAGATTATGTGGTTTTTATAATCAATTAACACTGCTTTTGTCATTTTTTACAAGATGGACCGAATTTGTCACCAAAAAGTCATTCGTTTTAAGCAAAATTTCGGTTTTACCAAATGACACTTTTGGTTTTACCGAATGACGATATTTTCAAACAATGCTAACAGGCTGATATCTAGCTAGCTAGCAATCAAACATTTTATATTTAGTACAAGTTTTTAAAATATTACAACATTTTCCATGTTTTATAGCGGTTGTACCGAATGACCTGATGTTTCGGGACATGCGTATGAGCAAGTGAAAACATGAATTTTTCAAATAGTTAAGAGAGAGTTAGTTATTTTACTTCATGACCATGTGATCCTTTGCAGGTGTCTGAATGATGTCACATCCTGTCACATGATACTGACCGCGTGACTTGATCCAAAATGGTCCCTTTATATCGGTTACTCCGAATGACATCAATGAAATTCATTTTTCCAGACATTCTTTCTCATAACAAAGCAACGACTTCTACACGTAATTTTAATATCATTTTGCACTATGTTGATATATGATGATATAAAATCATGCCAGAATAAAAAATATATACATTTATTACATTTTAGGATATTTTAATCACAAATGAAATGGCTGTATTGGCCTTTGGACGGTTAAACCGAATGACCTTTTGACACTTCAAACTCTTTAAAATACATTTATATGTAGAAAAATATAATTAAAACCTTTTGGATTCAATAAAAGAGATCTAGTTGTACTACCTTACATACTTTGGATGTCATATCTTTGTTATTTTATTATTATTAAGGACAAAATGACCCATCACGTCATTGACATAAACACACATTAGTGGCAGAAACTGAAGCTGAAAGAATAAATCGTCCAATTGTATAGAGTGTAGAGTTAAAACACGTCCATGCAGCGGCCTGTGATGCTTTACCAACCTCTAACATGAGCTTACTGTGTCTGACAAACACATTCTCTCCTTTAATTCGCCTTATGAAACTGGGCTGAAGGGAAACACAGATCATTCATTCATTCGTACATTACAGCATACTTACGTTTCGTAAAGATTATGTACGCTGAGATAAAACGTTCTTTAATCTATGGAACATTCTTATAATATTATGTATATTTGATGAACGTTCTCATAACGTTCTGAGAACAAAATTTTCGGAACATCCTTATAATATTATTTGAATGTTCTCATGTATGATGTCATTGATAGTTACTGAATGTTAACGTTTACATTCTTGGAATGTTACAAATAAACATTCAAAGAATGTTATACACTGGAACACTGGATCGACCAATCAGAAGACAGAACTACACTTAAAAAAATCTGCTGTAGGATTTACTTTAAAACTATTTTCACTCACAATATTCACAAATAATTACAAAGAAACAGCAAGTAACACATTAAATTAAACTGTAAGAAAACTGAAATAGTATTTTCTTGTAAAACGTACTCTAATAATTAGTTTTACTCTGTAAAATCATGTGTATATGTTTTAATATTTAGATCAAATCTTACCTGCGTCTTTGCTTCAGATTCGTCCTCCTGATCCGACTGCACAAAAGACACAAAAAGCATGACATAATGAGAACAAACGAGTGAAAACACATCAGAGAAAATGTTGATATGAAGGAATGAGACGGTTTGGGAGTCAAACTCATTAACATCACGGGCTTAATGTTTCCATCTCTTGAAGAACAATTATGATTATTGGCCATTATCAGATTAAAGTTTAATAAGAACATCAACAACCCGGCTGTATCTTAATTAGCAATCTAATTACTGCAATCTTTCATTGCATTCTTGTTTTCCTGCCATGCTCAAGACTTCAGTCTGACGTCAGCGATAACGTCTGACATTATTAATACGTGCTGTTCATATGATTCCTGCTCTCAAGTATCAGCTAACAGCTAGCTAATCATAACTTAATGGGAACATTTTCAGAACATATTTTTTGTCATCCGGAGGATCTTTTCACTGAGCCTGTAATGAATGACATCAAATATCAGTCTCGAGCTCATGAGGAGATCTGAACTGAGATCACAAACCTCGGTGGCCGTTAATTCTCCGTCTATAGCAGTGTCTGTAAAATCAGTCTGATCGTGATCCAGTGAAAGCGTGAACAGAGAGAGAAGCAGAACTATCAGAAAACAGGGCGACGTGACCATTGTTACGAGGTGAACCTTTACAATCAGAGTTTATAGACATCAACCTCCATTAGTGGAATGAACAGAGTCAAAGACAGTAAAACAGACATTTACCAAACTGATGCAGTTCAACAGGCTTAACGAACAATCTTATTACAATCTAAATCAGCTGTTTTCTATGTGAATATATATTAAAATGTTATTTATTCCTGTGATTTTCAGCATCATTACTCCAGTCTTCAGTGTCACATGATTCTTCAGAAATCATTCTAATATGATGATTTGCTGCTCAAGAAACATTTATGATTATTATTTGTGGTTAAGATGAAGTAAAGTCATGTTTGGTACCCGTGTGTCCTGGCGTGCAGGAGTCGGCGGGCTGGGCAGCGAGACCTCCGTGGCCTTCGTGGTTTCGTCCTCTTCCTCCAGCACGACCACGCTCTCCACCAACACTCGCTCCTCCTCGCGGGTCTCCTCCACTTTCTTCTCCGGCGTTACTGTGGTGATGAGGTCACTCATGGCAATGCCTTTAGCGGTGCCGTACAACGCTGTGCCCATCTCTACACACACACACACACACAGAGCTTCAGTCCTGCATCTGCATTCACTACAACAATAAGAGTGAACACTGACTGCAATATATTATTGAATTAAAACTGCAGAATATATATATTTTTATCATTATTATTGCCTTGAATTGTTCACTTAAAATATACTAGGCTATTATTTACATACATTCTTTAAAATAAAGGTTTCAAAAAGGGGTTTTCACAGCCATGCCATAGAAGAACCATTTTTGGCTCCCCAAAGAATTTTTCATTTTTTTAAATCGAATTAAATTACATGATTAATTAATCAAATTAATCGCAAATTAGTTACATCAGTTTTGTCTGAGAAATTACCTCCCAAAAGATCATTTAAAGTCATTGTTGTGTTAGATTAGAAAAGCATTGAATAAACATTACAAAAATTAGCTTTAGAAAGAAATATTTTAATTTCAACGTAGAATTTATTACACAAACTTTCAAAGCTACAATTTGAAGTGGCACTTATGTATATTTACATGGACTGTTTAATGCAGCTCAGAGGTGGCATGAATATAAATGAAAAATGAAATGATACTCTACATATGAAAGTAAAACCACCAGTAGGTGGCGACAAATTCATGAGTGAGTCATTGAATCATTCATTCAACTGATTCATTCAAACAGCAGATTCATTCAGTAATGAAACAACAGTTCTGCTGTGGATTTGTTTGGAACTATTTTCATTGGCGAAACTGAGCAATCGTGCTGATATATCGGAAAAGGGCATTCTTGCTCATGTGATATTGCTAAACTTTGTCATATGTCAAACATTCAGGGGCATTTTGCCGTCATATCTTACATTTTAGTTGCATTTTAACAGAGAAATTTCCTCCCAAAAGATCATTTAAAGTCATTATTGTGTTAGATGAGAAAAGCATTAAATAAACATTACAAAAAGTAGCTTTAGAAAGAAATATTTTAATTTCAACAGAATTTATTACACCAACTTTTAAGGCTACAATTTGGCCACAACATTTTAAATTTTTTTGAAGTGTCATTTAGGTATATTTACACAGACTGTTTAATGCAGCTCAGAGGTGGCATGAATATGAATGAAAAATGAAATGCTACTTTAAATATGAATGTAAAAATGCCAGTAGGTGATGGCAAATCACTCTCTTATTAAGTGAGTCATTGAATCATTCATTTAATCGATTCATTTAAACGGCTGATTCATTCAGTAATGAAGCAAGTGACCGTCTATATGAATGAGTCATTGAATCAGTGACTCACTCGATTTGTTAAAAATCGTAGATTCATTCAGTAACGAAGCAAGTGACCGTCTTTATGAATGAGTCATTGAATCAGTGACTCACTCGATTTGTTAAAAATCGTAGATTCATTCAGTAACGAAGCAAGTGACCGTCTTTATGAATGAGTCATTGAATCAGTGACTCACTCGATTTGTTAAAAATCGTAGATTCACTCAGTAACGAAACACAGCACAACTGCTGTAGATTTGTTTGGAACCATTTTCGTTGGCGAAATGTAACCTAATATTAACTTCTTATTTATTAAACTATTGTATAAAATCAGTATCACATTTGCAATTGTGCTGATATTTGGGAAAAAGGCACTCTTGCTCGTGTGATATTGCTAAACTATATCATATGATATAAATATAAGACAAAAAACCATTCAGGGGCATTTTTTGCCCTCATATCTTGAATTTTAGTGGCATTTAACAGCGTCACTCAATCAGGGTTCTTTAGATTTAGGAACCAGAAATGCGTCTTCTATAGCATCACTGTAAAACTGGATTTTTCACTTCTTTTGGAAATAAATTATACTAAGACAATCTGCAGATTTGTTAGCGAATCTTCACGGTTGTGATGTCATAACACAGCATACGTGTGAGCACAGCAAAGCACGTTTATACAGTTCACATGTGCAGTGGTTAGTCAGTCATTACAGAAGTCGTTTACAAGAACTCTTTTAATTATAATCCTCAGAGAGAAGCTGGACAATGATCAAGGAAAAAACCCTGACTTACGTTATACTATAAGTGCATTACTGCATTTCATTGGCTCTGTTCTTATAGTCTGCACAATGACAATAAAGCTG
>NC_067241.1:15700500-15760500 GCF_019924925.1 Ctenopharyngodon idella
TCATGGTCATGCACAAAGACACACACAGAAAACACACACTTATACACGAATGCATCTTACCTCTCCTTTAGCCGGAGAAAAGCAGTGAAAGAATCGTCCTATCAACTAGATCATCAATAAGAGGGGAAGAAGAGAAGAGCGGCTGATCTAACCGAACGTCACGTTCATGCTTCAGCTGTCTGCTGTTAGTCTACTGAATGAGGTGATGGATGATATGAAACATCATCTGTGCATGAATATCGGCAGAAGAGCTTAATGCATTAACCTTACTGTAAAGTGTTACCAAAATATATATAAACTACTGAAGGTTTCAAAGAAAACGAGCAGCTGAGAGATTCTGCCAATATTCAGAATAGATTCTCAAGCGTTTATGCTTCATCCCCAACTATCTTGACTATTTGGTTACATCTTTACACCCAAACTATCTGTCATGTGGTTGTCAATATCTGGTTTGTGTCGATTCGATGTGACCCAGTGTGATCCGCCCGAAGCAGAATCAGATTCATACTGAACATCTGACAGATCGACCGACACCAGAAACAATGACAACGATAAACACTGAACACAAAACACTGATTCGTAATGTTTCATTTCAGTGTCAGTGTGTGTGTGCTGATGATACAGACACATCTACATGCAGAAATCACTTACAGAATCAAATGACATGTCATTAAGCCTCATCATGCAGTGTGTGTGTGTGTTTCACGTGTACCTTTGCATGATGGAGGTCGACTCCATACATAGACAGTTTCTTTACATTCTCCAGAAAATGCATCTCAGCTTCGGCCGGCGTCATTCCTCTGAGAGACACACAAACACAATCGCACTGCATCATGGGATCATGTCTCATCACAATTACGTATGACTAAAATTATTCACAAGGCTTCCTAACCCTAATCGTAACTATTAGGCAACAATAAGATGTTAAACATCAGGATTTGAAGTTATTAAAGGGTTAGTTCACACAAAAATGAAAATTCTGTCATTAATTACTCACCCTCATGTCGTTCCACAACTTCAGAACACAAATTAAGATATTTTTGATGAAATCCGAGAGGTTTATGACTCGTTCATAGACAGCAATATAATCAACACTTTCAAGGTCCAGAAAGGTACTAAAGACATCGTTAAAACAGTCATGTGACTGCAGTGGTTCAACCTTAATGTTATGAAGAGACGAGAATACTTTTTGTGCACAAAAACAAAACAAAAATAACCACTTTATTCAACAATCTCTTCCGTCATTATCCTTACGCAGGTGACGCAGTAACACAGTGAAGCTTCTGTGTTTACGTCCGAACGCCGGCTCAGTATTGGCCAAAGCTGATCATGTGACACACGAGCCGGCCAATAATGAGTCGTTCTGACGTAGAACCTGGAAGCGCTGGACGTAAACAACGTATGAGAATGACAAAGAAGAGAAGAGATTGTTGAATAAAGTTGTTATTTTTTTGTTTTTGCGCACAAAAAGTATTCTCGTCTCTTCATAACATTAAGGTTGAACCACTGCAGTCACATGACTGTTTTAACGATGTCTTTAGTACCTTTCTGGACCTTGAAAGTGTTGATTATATTGCTGTCTATGGACGAGTCATAAACCTCTCGGATTTCATCAAAAATATCTTCATTTGTGTTCTGAAGATGAACGAAGGTGTGGATCAACATGAGGGAGTGTAATTAATGAATTTTCATTTTTAGGTGAACTAACCCTTTAACACTTTGAAGTCAAACATGTTTTTCTGTAGAATATTGATTGACACTGTTATTGAACTGAACTGAATCAACATTGAATTGAATTGAGCTGAATAATGACACTGCTTTCGCAGATAACATCAGTGCTTTAAGAATGTTTCCATTACGTTATAATAAAGTTATTTCTGAAAATTCTCTGAAACGTTCCGAATCAAGTAGTAACATTAAAAAAAACCAGATGAACGTCCAACAAACATTCCATGAATGATGTTCTAACGTTTTAGATAACTCTGAACGAACGTTCTATTAACGTTACTGGCAGAACTTTGAGAGAATCTAGCCAGAACGTTCTGAAATCACATCATGAACACAGAAGCAGGAGGACGAGATTCACTTGTAGTTCTTGTGCAGGTCCATGATTTTCTCCTCCATCTCTTTGGTCTGATGAGGCGCGAAACGAAACTCGCTGACGTATTCGGAGCCGTACTCATCCGGGTCGTGATCGCCCAGCTCCGACTGAACCGTGTACGATCCCAGAACCGTGTGAGTGGCGAACGAACACGGCAAACGACCCGATATGATGTCATCCCTCAGCTGTAAACACAGGTAATATCTGACAGACAGACAGAGATTCATTTAATACTTCCTTAGTTCACGTTGCGTTACTTATTTATTATTTTTCACTACTGATAATTTAACCATTCTGCAATATTCATAACCTTATATAGCAAAAAAAGTGTGGATGAGTCTAACCTGGTGATGTCTTCAGACAGCAGCGCCGGTTCAGGAGGGTAAAACTTCACGTTGAATGAGAAATTCCAGGCGACGCCTGAAGAGAAAAACAATCGAGCTCAAATAGAGCATATATGCAGACAGGACAGATGTTTATCTCCAGAGTATTTCACCTCTGATCTGCTTCTTCATGTCTTTGGCAGGATCCAGCCAGTTCTGAAACGAAGCATTCAGATGATTCACGACTCACTGAATCAGTGTTCAAAGCTTCATTGCATCTGTATGAACGTAATTGTACCTTCTGATTCTCCACATCACGGAATGTGATACCGAAGTAATCTTTCTCCAGAAGATTGAGATGTTCACAGACTTTGTCGAACAGAATCTGACCTTTATCACGCTTCTGTAGAGAGAGAAATGTTAAAAATAAACTCAGCATGATCACACGCACTGAAAACCTCTTACAAACCTTTATTTTGAATCTGACATCTCTGAACAAACCTCTGAAAGATACCTTTCTGACTCAAACTCTCCGCCTTTAAAGATCTACAGACGCAAATAGATCAAGTGCAATAAAATAAACATAAACATTTAATTCTCTCCTGTACAAGATCTGGATCTGTCTGTCTCACCTCCACCACGCAGGTGTATTCGGAGCCGTCCAGCAGTGTGATCTTGCACTGCATGTTCTTGGGTTTCTTGGTCACTTTCACAGGAGATCGGGTCAGTTTACTGGAGGAGGACCAGTGGGAGGCGCCGTCTTCCTCGGACGGCTGGTGATTGGCTTTCCCCTGCGGGACTCCGCCCACCTCAAGCTCCCCGGCCTGACCGTCAGAGAGAAACACACACAATTATACTGACACCTGTGTGTGTGTGTGTGTGTGTGTGTGCAATCAGACAATGGTACCTGTTCTTTCCTGACAGGTGTGCTGTGGGCGGCGGCAGGAGGAAGCTGGTTGTCGAGGGGCGGGGCTGAATGGGGCGGAGCCGCGCTGGCTCCCTGCTGCTCTGCTTTACTTTCTGGTTCTGTCGTCATTTCAAATCAAACTGTGATCAGAGCAGAGACGAACACATCAACACCTGCACTAAAACAATTATACTGAGATCACAACAAATGAACTATTCCTTTAAATATAACTCCAGCTGACCTTTGACCTCACTGTCAAGCTCTGGTGAACTTTACTCTGTGTAAATATGAATGTGATTCTGCTCACACAGATCAGATAAGATGAATTTAACATTCATGATCCACTGATTCCTGTTTATGTGACCATGACGAATGATGCACAGGATCATGAATACTAATGTTCACTTTGTCTTTCCTCTGGAGGACAGTGTTTAACATTGATCTGCTCGGATCAAAGGCATTATGGGAAATATGACCTAAAAATAAGGTAAAGTTGAGATGCACACAAAGCGAATGCATCCGCAAACAGACAGAGAACTCTGGGATAGATCCAAAGAGCAGAAAAAGATCAAATGAGAGAAAAGTGAGAGAATCCCATCAGAGGAGGAAGATGAAAGCTCTTCATCACATCTGACGCCACATCAAACAGTGCAAACAGGAAGCCAGCCGCTGCGCTTCCTGTCCTTCATTAGAATGCTTTTTTCATTTCTGTAGAGGACAAATATAGATTCTGCCACTGTGGGACTCGAGCATGTGTGTGTGTGTGTGTGTGTGTGTGTGTGTGTGTGATCTGAGACCGTCCTGCGTGAGCTGAATGAAGAATCAGTGTTCAACTCCTGAAACAGGAAGATGCTCATCAGTGACTCGAGTGGTGTCGTCGGCAGCTGGACTGGATCTTCTGAAGAGAGCGTGAGGTGTTTAACTGTTCGGGGAGTAAGGGTGGTTGCCAGGGTGTTGTTATGCATTGCTAATGTGTTCTGAGAGTTTTTAACATGTTCCTAGATGGTTGCTAGGGTGTTGCTAAGGTGTTCTGAGTGGTAGCTAGGGTGTTGCTATGCAGTTTCCAAGGTGTTTGAGTGATTTTTAGTGAGTTCCTAGGTGGATGCCAGAATGTTGCGATGCCATTGCTAAGGTGTTCTGAGTGGTAGCTAGGGTGTTGCTATGCAGTTGCTAAGGTGTTCCTAGGTGGACGCCAGGGTGTTGCTTTTTTTTAGAGTGTTGTTAGGGTGTTGCTATGCAGTTGTGGTTCTTAGTGTGTTCCCAGGTAGATGCCAGTTTATGTTGCTAAGGTGCTATGCCATTGTGAAAGTTTTTTGAGTGGTTTTATTGTGTTACTAGGGTGTTGCTATGCAGTGGCTAAGGTGTGTTTTTAGTGTGCTTCTAGGTGGTTGCTAGGGTGTTGCTATGCAGTTGCCAAGGTGTTTGAGTGATTTTTTGTGCATTCCTAGGTGGATTCCAGGGTGTTGCAATGTTGTTGCTAAGGTATTCTGAGTGGTTGCTAGGGTGTTGCTATGCAGTTGCTAAGGTGTTCCTATGTGGATTCCAGGATAGTGCCTTTTTAGAGTGTTGTTAGGGTGTTGCTATGCAATTGTGGTTTTTAGTGAGTTCTTAGGTGGATGCCAGGGTGGTGCTATGCCATTGTGATCTGAGTGGTTTTATTGTGTTACTAGGGTGTTGCTATGCAGTGGCTAAGGTGTTGTTAGTGGTTTAGTGTGTTGTTGATTGTTGAAACTCTCTTCTGATTCAAATATTGTGAAATTAGCAGTGAAATGTTTCACCATTACTGCAAGAGAACAAAAAATTACTAATGAGATCTCTTTAAAATCTCAATTGTTTCACCAATACATCATTGAGACTGAGAGCAAATGGAGACTGAAGACTGACTAAAGTCTCCTCAAGACCAGTAATTTCACATGTATCTGCAATAAAAGGTTAGAGATCTTAATTTGAACTCAAACATTTATCATTTTATAGCTCTAGACTGGTTGACAACTAATGACTCGTGTGTTTCTGTTTTATTTCTCATAAGTAAACAACAGTGACTCACGACAACTTCAAACCTAATCAGAGACCTCAAGAGATTGTAGGACCAATCAAATTTAACACCACATGAAGCGGAGTTTCTCACTCCTCAGATGTCTCACTGCATGAGTGACGGCCGCCAATCAAACACCTGCATGTGATCTTTAATAACAGAGAGGGTCAGAGCAGCAGGGACACGAGACACTCACATCTCTACAGGGACGAGACATTCATATTTCAACACTCCAGATGCTGCAGAAGCCCACACTCATACTGACATTTGCTCCACACGAGCAAACAGAGAGCTTCAGTCTATGAGCGGGATGTTTTCCTTCCACACTGTGAAATCAAATCTGGATTATTAGGGAATGTTACTAATGAGTCACGGACCATAATTAGAGGACAGAAGACAAATCTACTGAAGGCTTTCAGATGATATAGAAAGAATTAAAATGGCGATGACGTGTGGAAACAGATTTTAACACAGTTTTTGTGAAGATTCAATTATTGATTCCCAGAAGCACCAGGAGCTCAGCAGACTGTTCAGTCAGAAACCTACAATTACTGAACTAGATTCTGAGGAAAACATGAGTCACATTGGTCGGTGCAAAACTCACCGCTGTGATGCGGCTGGTTGCCAGGGTGTTGCTAGGTGGTTGCAAAGGGTGTTGCTATGCAGTTACTAAAGTATTCCTAGGTGGTGTTCCTATGCAGTTCCCTGTTTTTATTGTGTTACTAGGTGGTTGCTAGGGTGGTTGCTAAAGTGTGTTCTGAGTGGTTTTTAGTGTGTTGCTAGGTGGTTACCAGGGTGTTGCTAGCAGTTACAAATTGTTCTGAGTGGTTCTTAGAGTGTGTTGCTAGGTGGTTGCCAGGGTGTTGCAATGCAGTCGCTAAAATGTTCTGAATGGTTTTTAGTGTGCTCCAAGTTGGTTGCTATGGTGTTGCTATGCAGTTACTACGTTGTTCTGAGTGTTTTTTATTGTATTACCTACTAGGTAGTTGCCAGGGTGTTGCTATGCAGTTGCTGAATGGTTTTTAGTGTGTTCCAAGGTGGTTGCTATGGTGTTGCTATGCAGTTACTAAGTTGTTCTGAGTGATTTTTTTGTATTACTAGGTCGTTTCTAGGGTGTTGCTATGCAGTTGCTAAAGTGTTTTCTGAGTGGGTTCGTGTGTTCCTAGGTAGTTTCTATGCAGTTGTCAAGGTGTTCTGAGTGATTTTTTATGTGTTACTAGGTGGTTGCCAGGGTGTTGCTATGCAGTTGCCGATTGTTTTTTAGTGTGTTCCAAGGTGGTTGCTATGGTGTTGCTATGCAGTTACTAAGTTGTTCTGAGTGAGTTTTTTGTATTTCTAGTTTCTAGGGTGTTGCTATGCAGTTGCTAAAGTGTTTTCTGAGTGGGTTCATGTGTTCCTAGGTAGTTTCTATGCAGTTGCCAAGGTGTTCTGCGTGATTTTTTGTATTTCTAGTTTCTAGGGTGTTGCTATGCAGTTGCTAAAGTGTTTTCTGAGTGGGTTCGTGTGTACCTAGGTAGTTTCTATGCAGTTGTCAAGGTGTTCTGAGTGATTTTTTATGTGTTACTAGGTGGTTGCCAGGGTGTTGCTATGCAGTTGCCGATTGTTTTTTAGTGTGTTCCAAGGTGGTTGCTATGGTGTTGCTATTCAGTTACTAAGTTGTTCTGAGTGAGTTTTTTGTATTTCTAGTTTCTAGGGTGTTGCTATGCAGTTGCTAAAGTGTTTTCTGAGTGGGTTCATGTGTTCCTAGGTAGTTTCTATGCAGTTGCCAAGGTGTTCTGCGTGATTTTTTGTGTGTTACTAGGTGGTTGCTAGGGTGTTGCTATGTGGTTGCTAAGTTGTTTTGAGTGGTTTTTAGTCTGTTGCTAGGTGGTTGCTAGGGGGTTCTGGGTGGTTGCTAGTAGCTTGTTTACTGCAGTTACACAAACGAGTTACACACTGAACTTTAATTCATAGAGTGAGAGATTTTCACATCATCATCAGCACTAGTAGTGGTGATGAATGACTTAATAAACAGCACTTTGGGGTTTAAATCTCAACTCAAATCTGTTTGTGTTGTAAACGTGTGACCCGTTCCTACAGCAGCAGCTTCACAGATCTCACTGTAAATGACTCTGCAGATATTCAGATGTTTCTGTGAAACTCAGCTGTCAAAACACACAAACCCATGACGGCACACTTGTGAACTGATGAGTGTCATGCTCATTCAGACGTGTCATCTCTCAGACACGCTTCTTTACAAAACTGTACCGTGGTGTAAACAGTCTCTGTCAAAATACCACAGTTAATATAGTGTCAGTTTTACTACCATGAAGTCACAATAAATTCATATAAAATTATCTTCAATTTTAGAAATGAAATGCATCATAATCCTTGATTTCTTTGTTGCTGATGACGGTGGTGTTACCAGTCTTACTATAGTATTTAAGTAGAACCTACAGTGACTATGGTGAATTTTTGTAAAGGATACAGTATATACAGATATATAAATGCAGAAGGGATGCATTTATGACAGCCACAGACTAAATTTCTCATATTTAAGACACTGAGAATTCATAAAAGCTGCATTGAGATTTAATATTTCAATAATTTAACAACACATTCACATGTTCACGGTTCTCTGGTTATTTTTAATCATTTATTTATTTTAATTTTACATTTTTATGATTTCATTATTAGCTTTTAATCATGTTTGGGAAACTGCCCTAAAACATCACCATAACACAATAAAACCAACACAAAACTGCATAATTAAAAATGCAATACTTCATATTTTTATAGCATTATTACCATAAAAACATTACATCAAACTGTACCGCAGATTATAGTTATAACCCTCAGATTCACCACTAAACTGCCACAATGGTTTGTTCTGGTTTCTGGTCTGAGGATCTGGTTTGAATCTAGTCTGTTAGTCCTTGAGACGTGTCTTTGTCTCTCTGCAGAGGACACGCCAAAGGCTCTCAGCCAATCAGCTGCTCCGATACAGCCGTGTGTCTTTAAGAGCTTCCTGCACAGCTGAGGAGTGCCGGATGCAGCGAACAGCCACTTAAAATCACACTGTCTCAAAACGTCTGTCCTAAACTCTCCATTCCTCTCTGTCATCTAGAACACGACAGTGACAAATAAACCCAACACTGACACAGGAGCAGCTGCTGGACGCAGTTGACCCTCAATGCATTATTCATGAGTCCAGTAGTCCCGCCCACAGCGAAGAATAATGCTTGAAGTGAAAAGACTATTTATTATTGTGATAGATAGTTAGTGTTGGCAGATCAAACCTGACACTGATAAACCACAGAAACACCTCACTGATGTGATCATAAATAATAATAATAATTCCACCACACCTTAGATGTGTTTGAGTAAGAAAGAACAAAGACAAAATATTTGCTTTTGGAGACGATCTTGTAACTCTAATTGTAAAGGCAATAAGTGAATCTCACATCACTATTTTCATGAGAATTAACTACACCTGATTCTCAATACTATAAAGCCAATAAACATTATTTATAAAGTAAAATATGTATATATTTTGGCAGTATTTGTTGTACTACCTTTAATTCATGTGAATATAATTGTAAAAAATCATTTTATTACATAGTAATGAGAAAATAATGTGAATTATCATTGAGAATAATGACAACTATAAATATGAAATACATAAAAATCTAGACATATTACAGTATGCGGTTGCCAGGGTGTGGCTATGCAGTTGCTAAGGTGTTCTGCATGGTTTTTAGTGGGGACTTCCTAGGTGGCTGCCATGGTGTTGCTATGATGTTCTGAGTGATTTTTAAGGTGTTCCTAGGTGGTTGCCAGGGTGTTGCTATGCAGTTGCTAAGGTGTTCTGCGTGGTTTTTACTAGGGTGTTCCTAGGTGGTTGCCATGGTGTTGCTATGCAGTTGCTAAGGTGTTCTGCATGGTTTTTACTAGGGTGTTCCTAGGTGGTTGCCATGGTGTTGCTATGCAGTTGCTATGGTGTTCTGAGTGATTTTTAGTTTGTGTTACTAGGTGGTTGTTATGCAGCTGCTAAGGTGTTCTGAGTAATTTTAGTGTGTTTCTAGGTGGTTGCCATGGTGTTGCTATGCAGTTGCTAGGGTGTTCTGCATGGTTTTTAGTGGGAACTTCCTAGGTGGTTGCCATGGTGTTGCTATGCAGTTGCTAAGGTGTTCTGCGTGGTTTTTACTAGGGTGTTCCAAGGTAGTTGCCATGGTGTTGCTATGGTGTTCTGAGTGATTTTTAGTGTGTTACTAGGTGGTTGTTATGCAGTTGCTAAGGTGTTCTGAGTAATTTTAGTGTGTTTCTAGGTGGTTGCCATGGTGTTGCTATACAGTTGCTAAAGTGCTCTGCATGGTTTTTAGTAGGGTGTTCTAAGGTGGTTGCAATGGTGTTGCTATGGTGTTCTGGGTGATTTTTAGTGTTATTAGGTGGTTGCTAGGGTGTTGCTATGCAGTTGCTATGATGTTCTGAGTGATATTTTAGTGTGTTACTAGGTGGTTGCTAGGGTGTTGCTATGTAATTTCTAAGGTGTTCTGCGTGGTTTTTAGTGGGGAGTTCCTAGGTTGTTGCCAGAGTGTTGGTATGCAGTTCCTCTGGTGTTCTGAGTGATTTTTAGTGTGTTTATAGGTGGTTGCCATGGTGTTGCTAAGCAGTTGCTAAAGTGTTCTGCATGGTTTTTAGTAGGGTGTTCCTAGGTGGTTGTCATGCTGTTTCTATGGTGTTCTGAGTGATTTTTAGTGTCTTACTAAGTGATTGCTCAGGTGTTGTTATGTAGTTGCTGAGGCGATCTGAGTGGTTTTTAGGGTGTTACTAGGTGGTTGCTATGGAGTTGCTAAGGTATAAACAATGTGAATCAGCATTGAGATTGAGAATGATCACAATTATAAACTTTAAGTACATAAAACATCTAGATGCATTACAGTAATGAGAATGAGATGCTTTTGTAAGCAAAGTAATGCGATGAATATAACATCGTTGATGGAATTAAAATAGGATACTCATTTCCCATATGAAAAACAACATTTTGTATATTTCCTTTTGATTTTGGAGTGAATTATGTGAAGTAATTCACTCTAATATATAATGATGGCTTGTTGCTCTCAGAGATGTTCGTAAACACAAAACGGAGGGACACCTGTCTGATAACAGTGACGGGAACAAGAACAATCATCAAATCTAGGCCGAGTCGAGCAGCGCTCTCATTCTCTGAGTGAATTACAGACAGAAATAGAAGCTGTTCTTCTCACGAGACGTCACCTAAATGAAGGACAGACAAACATTTGTACGGGCGTCACTGTACGAGCTGATGAACATGAACATCAGTGAATCTCTCTCACCTCTGACACACATTACCAGCCCTTCACTACATGATCATCAAGCAGATGAGGCTTTCTGAGACTGAAATCGAATGGCACACACACACCTGACACAATACGAGCTTCATAAAGTCATACTGCAGAACTAATGAATATGAACAATGAACATTAAATCCCATAATCACCAGCTGACCTTCATATCTGCAGCGTTTCTGTGCAGGTGAAAACAGCTGAACTACTTTAACCAGTTAAAAACAGCACTTACCTTCAAACAATCCGGTGTAAATGTGATTAGAGTAAAAAACAGAATCCAGGTTATGACTGATGTCCTAATATGATTGATTATTGATAATACGAGTAGACATTACAGAGTTGTTGTCAATGCTGTGCTTTAATGCCACCCTGCATTTTTGCATATAAATAAATAATTCATGAACATAAAACATGAATATTAATCATCAATTCTATTCCCAAAAAAATCCTAAAGGAATGCAAGTGGAATTTCTATCATAAATAACTGTAATTCTTATTATTCTTATTTAAATAGCAGGGTTAAACAGCAATCTCCCTTCGCACACTGTAAGTTCTTCTGGCCTCATCGCGTCATCACGGCCGTGAGTGACGTCACGCCGGCAGTCCGCGTGCACGCGCAGGCCACACCCACCGCATTGCAGAACCACAAAAACCGGTACCAGCGAAGTTCATAAACTCGCATCATGTGACCACGAAACCCGCAGATGCACAACGAATCTGCCCGACTGCATCACATACAGTCACATTAAAGAAACGACGCATATAGACGCGGAGAGCGCGCGCGAGGGATTTAATGACAGTCACGCGCCTCGTGTGTGTCATGATGACTGTCAATCAAATTCCACACAAATATAAAACTATTGCTAAGAGTTCTGCTCACCGATGAAGAACACACACACACACACACACACTATAAATGATGCAGCTGTACTGCACACGAACACACACACACAAGCACGAGACTGAAGCAGGATGAACGGCTGTTTACCGGCTCTGATGCTGCTGATGCTGCTGCTGCTTCCCGGTGAGCGCGGCGACAGACTGACTGCAGACACACACACACACTCACACACACACACTCCCGTACTGCGCATCACACACTCAGACAGCTTTATTTAGCCACATGCACTAGAGATTAATCCCTCCCGTAGTAAATGCGCGTAAACTCACCCGTGTCGTGATGCTCCGGTCACTAGTGTCGGTCTGGTGTGTGTCGGTGGAGTTCAGAGCAGTGCAGAGCACACAGGGTTAAATCAGTATGCTGACTCATCACTAATATCTATAGGTCACTGTATTTATCACACACACACACACACACACAAACGTAATGAAATAGCCTACACTAACATAAAAAAAACTATATTATAAATAAATAAATAATAGTACTATATCATGTTTGGGACATCTTTTGGACATACTAGACCTATATATATATATATATATATATATATAAAAACCATTGTACATATAGTATATATCAAAGGCTGCATCTGAAATCGCATATTTCCCTACTCTAAAGAAGTATATCTGAATTCACAGTACTCATAAAAGAGTAGGCAAAAAGTATATCCCATAAATCACATTACTATTAATTTAATTAATTAGTGGGGTAGTAATTTAATAATTAGGGCGGGGCAACCTGTCACTCACATGAGATCCACCAATAGCAAACCACAACCATCCAATCAATTCCCCACAGACAAAAGCAAGCCCCGCCCTACGTTTGTTCTTGTTTGCGAAGCAGTTTTATTCGGATATACGGCACAACAGAGAAGAAAAGACCAGCACAAATTCCCTTTCACACTTTGGCTGTGTTGGTACTGTAGGTCACATGATAATGACAACATGGCGAATGTAGTACGTCCGGATTATATTCATAATATAGAACGTAATTTTTAGCGTTTGTAAAGTAATTACTTATTCAAAAGTACCTACTCAAGAGAGTATGTGATTTCAGACGCAGCCGAAGTGTTAAAGTCGGCATGAAATGGAATTTGCGCTGGTCTTTTTTTCCCTATTGTGTCGTATATCCGAGTGAAATGCTTTGCAAACAAGAACAAATGTAGGTGTGTCTGTGGGGAATTGATTGATTGGTTGTGGTTTGCTATTGGTGGATCTTATGTGAGTGACAGGTTGCCCTGCCTTCGTCATCAGAGAAGAGGGAGGGGAAGTTATTTTGATTCAAGATTACGCGGCATTATCTAAATCCCTAAATAGAATGAAGCCGACCAACATTTAAATCTCTCAATAGAACAAAACGGAGGTAACAACATAATTCAGCTTTGAAACACACTCCAAACACAGCGCACGGTTTATCACAAGCTGTGATTTCTGCCATCTGCATCCGTCTCTGATCCTCAGAAGAGCGTTTACACACTCTAACACACACATCACACAGCAGATGAGACGTCTGGATGGACTCCATACAGCAGAAACTACTACTGCACGTCACTCCCTGCTGCCGCTTTAATGCTCGACTGTCTGCTGTGCATGTAGATGAGCCCTGCCGTCTGCACTTCCCATCATGCATCTGCACAAGGACACACACAGCAGCATCAGTCTAACAGAGCAGAAGCGGATCATAGACGGCTGAGTTCAAGTCAGCTGTCAATCACATATCAAACTGTCGCTCTGATTGGCTGCTGTTGTTGAGCTCTTCAGGTTTGGCTTCATTAATGCATCTTCATACACTGATTATCTTCTGAACGGCGGAGAGAGCGTGAGTATGGAGTGTGAGAAAACTCATTTGCTGCTCGGCTGGTTTGTGGATGTCAGGCGGGTCGAACGCTCTGTAATCTGGGCCGTCTCGAACTCTAGAGCTTCTAAAACAGCTGAAACAAACGCAACACTGAGATACAACGGCTCTGTACAGAAGAGTAACATATTGACTGTGAGCGAGTGATTCATGAAAGGATTTTCCCAGCTGAGATCTGAGTCACAAACACAAGCTCTATATGATGAGTCAGTCATTATCACTGAGATTCTGTTTGATGATGGTGCAGAAATTACACACGTCACCGTCAAACATCAGACAGAGCAGAAAAGACAATTACTAGAATAGAGTAAACTCACATCTAAATGAAAAACAAGAGCTCTCGCGGTGAGGGCTGGACGGGGGCTTGGGCCAGAGCAATTACCTAGCGACACCCTAGCAACCACCTAGAAACCATTCAGAACACCCCTAGTAACCACCCAGAATACTATAGCAACCACCTAAAATCCATTCAGAACAGTCCTGGCAATCACCCAAAACACCTTAGTAACACCCCTAGCAACCACCCAGAACACCCTAGCCACCACCTAGAATCCATTCAGAACAGCCCTAGCAACCACCCAAAACACCTTAGTAACACCCCTAGCAACCACCCAGAACACCCTAGCCACCACCTAGAATCCATTCAGAACAGCCCTAGCAACCACCCAAAACACCTTAGTAACACCCCTAGCAACCACCCAGAACACCCTAGCCACCACCTAGAATCCATTCAGAACAGCCCTAGCAACCACCCAAAACACCCTAGCAACACCCCTAGCAACCACCCAGAACACCCAAACAACCATCTAGAAACCATTCAGAACAGCCCTAGCAACCACAGAGAAGATATTCAGAACAGCCCTAGCAACAGCCCTAGCAACCACCCAGAACACCCTAGCAACAACCCAGAACACCATAGCAACAGCCTAGCAATGAGCTAGAACACCATAGCAATGGCAAGGCAACTACCCAGAACACAATGCCCTGGCAACCACCCAGAACACCATAGCAACACCCTAACAACCACCCAGAATACCATAGCAACCACCTAGAAACCACTCAGAACACCGTAGCAGTAACCACCTAGAAACCACTCAGAACACCCTAGTAACCACCAAAAAAACACTCAGAACACCCTAGAAACCACCCAGAACAACCTAGCAACCATCTAGAAACCACCCAGAACACCCTAACAATGAGCTAGAACACCATAGCAATGCCAAGGCAACCACCCAGAATGCAATGCCCTGGCAACCACCCAGAACACCATAGCAACACCCTAACAACCACTCAGAACACCCTAGCAACCACCCAGAAACCACTCAGAACACCGTAGCAGTAACCACCTAGAAACCACTCAGAACATCCTAGAAACCACCCAGAACAACCTAGCAACCACCTAGAAAACACTCAGAACACCATAACAACAACCCAGAGGACTCTAGCAAGGAGCGAGAACACCATAGCAATGCCCAGGCAACCACCCAGAATGCAATGCCCTGGCAACCACCCAGAACACCATAGCAACACCCTAACAACCACCCAGAATACCACAGCAACCACCTAGAAACCACTCAGAACGCCCTAGCAATGAGCCAGGACTCCATAGCAACGCCCTGGCAACCACCCAGAGGACTCCAGCAGTGCGGTGGTCAGATCATGAACACTGAGTGTGATGTGCTCAGAAGCGTGACGCTGGACGAGACGGTGCGGAGCGTGTCTGCAGTCACAAGCGCTCAGATCAAATGTGATTCAGACGGATTACTGACATGCTGCAAACGCTCTAATCTCTGGCTCTGCTCTAAGCCCATCAGGACGGCGAGTGTGTGCCTTCACAGACATGTGCTTCTGATCAGATGATCACTCACTCTTTCAGCAGGTCTTCAGGTTCTTTCACTGTAAATGTCCATTACCCATCATGCATGTTGCATTAGGGTAGAGTCCTTCACTGAGCTGCATACAAACACTGACGGGGTTACACTTCAATAGCTGGATCGACATCTGTCAATCACTCCAAACAAATCAAGATCACATTTACATAACAGGAACAACATTTAAAGAGATAGTTCACCCAAAAACACTAGTATCATTCCCAAAAGGAGACTGAGGACCAAACAACATTAGACCCCACTGACTTCCATTCTATAGAGACATTTCTCAAAATATCTTCTTTTATATTCAGAAAAGCAAACAGGCTTGATCAACATGAGTAAATGATGTCAGAATTACCTTACAGAAACAAGTGTATTCAAGTGTGCTATTACTATACTTCTTTTGAACTAAAAACAAGAAGTCTACCTTTTATGTACCTCTCAGAAATATACTTAAAATTATACTATATTTGGCCTATACTTGTACTCAATCTTTTGATCAAGATATACTTAAAAGTATAATGAAGTATTCTAAGTGTACTTGGCTTGTAGTTTAGTTTATTCTTCTGATTGAGTAGCCTATAAAATACTTTTTTTCACAGTTTACATACTGTCATTGATTCATAAAGAAAACAGATATTTTCCTAAGTATGTGATTTTTTGTGTCGTCCACTGCTAATAAATTTACTTCAAATCTACTTAAAATACAGTTAAAGTTATATTTCAAGTATAAAAATGAACAACTAAATAGGAACAAAGTAGTATACTTAAAGTGCAAAAATAAAATATAAATAGTGAATGATGTTAAGTTCACTTCACAAAACTGCTAAACTAGTTGTTTACTGAGAGTATACTTCTAAGTGTACTTTCATAAACTAAAAAAATGTGCTACAAGTATTTAACTAGTAAACTATACTACAAGTTCACTTGTAGTTGCAGTACAAACAAAAACTTTAATTGTAAACTAGTTGTGTACTCAAAGTTTACTACTAGAGTATACTTAAATCTAAACTAATACACTAAAAAGTGGGTCAATTTAGTCCCAAGTAGTACTGAAATAGTACACTTAAAAGTATACTACTAGTACACTGATATTAGTATACTTACTACATACAGTATACTTTAAAATATACTTGAACTTTACTTAAGTTTACTTAGCAAAATTTTTTTGTAATTTTTGTCCCTAAATACAGAAAATGTTCAAATAAAATATTATAATTTAAGTATTATTTATAAAATGGTTTCATCTATTTATAGCCACAAGACTTACTACATGTTAACATGAGAGACTCAAATAATTACTTACTAATTTTACTCATTTATAGTATTTCAGTAGTTCCAACTCATTTCATATTACACACATTTTACTGAATAATTCAAGCGATTAAAAACATAACAAGCTTCATATTTCTGCTTATAAACAACGAGGAACAGCTTTACTGTTACTGTACATAATATTCATGTTTGTTTTTACAAACCGAAGGACTAGTCAGAATGATCTCCTGTGGTAAACAGCAGCATGTCAGATGATTTATAGACCTTAACCTCAGTCTTGAACCAGGAGCATCAGGAGGACGACAGACACACACACACACACACACACACACACACCAGATGAGACTATGAGCTCAGCTGGAGAAAACCAGAGGTCAGATCAGGCTGTTTGGTCTTCTCAAACCTCCAGCCTGGACTGAAAACAGATGAAAATGAACCTGTGCAGCTGCTCTGACATGTTTTCACACAGTAATGATGGTCGTTCTGCCCACAGAGGCTCTTGATTACAAATGATTTTACTCAGAGAACCACTAAACAACCCACACACTCCTCTAACCAGCGCGCTTCAACTAGCATGTGCACACGGTTTATTTCCGTCTCCTTCAGTCACTGTTATCAGACGAGCGACTGCTGACCCAAACGCTCCAGGAATTAACCACATCTCAGGTCTGAAACATACATGTAATGCAAACATTTCTAACTCTATCTCATGTTGTTGTGTTCTGAAGCATGTAGAATATACTTCCAGTGTTATTTAGCGAGTTTCTCCTGGTGTTCAGTGTGTTATTAATGACAGTGTTTAGTGCTCGTCCTCATTAAGATGATGTATGATGACAGGACACACACATCACGGCTGTCTGAAATCGAATACTCACTACTAAACCTCTGAACACCAGCGTGAAGATCACACACACCGAGCAACCGCTGCGGTCAGACGAGAAATAAAGCTCACAGGTTTATCTTCAACAACACAGACTTTAGATCTGGATCTGGTCTTGAGTCCAACTCTGCTGGTCACATTTAATACACCTTTTGGGTATTTTGTCACTTATATATACTTAAACTAAAATAAAGGCATAAAATCTAACAATAAAACCTAATTCAAAATATTAATAAATACTACAATAGTATATTAAAGATACTAAAATAACATTTCTGGGAAGTTCAGGAAGCTTCCCAAATTCCAGCTTAAGTCATAAATCCAAAAAGATTAAGATTTAATATAGAAAAGTATAAAGCTTTGCATTCCTGAGGAAAAGAAAATTGATATTTGAACATACATGATGAAAACTACACAGATGTTCGTTAAGAGCCGAATTATTGTATGAAGCTGCTCATTAAAACAGCAGCAGAATCATTTGCATGTAAATATGATGTAACAGAACGTTCCTCCTCCAGCTTTTCATCAGACTGAAACCTCTGGAAGAAGATTCACAGGAATTCAATCAATGAATCCCGCCACAGCACTGATGTGAAAACATGACTTTATCTGCTGTACCGCCCATCAACATCAGAATCATCCAATCACATGTGATTCACATGATCAGCAGCCGTTAACACGGAGCAGCTCACGTTCACATTTGAGCCTCGTTCGGTGTAAAATGAGAAGAAACCTCCAGTTCATTACTAGAGACGTTCTGTAAAGCTTGTCGGACAAGTAAAACAAACCCTCAATCTCGTCCAGTGAGCTGAACGTTCACTCCAGCTGGAAGATGTTCAGATTCTTCTATAATTTATGTAATAAATGCATCCAGGAGCTTTCATTCATCTGCATAATGGAGCTCTGGATGTACGTCCTGCTGAAGAACAGACTCTGAGTTATAATAGACGATCAATACTGATTATATGGCTTTTTGCAGAGCTCAAGTTTCTGGCGCCGGAACTTCAGTGGAAACCCAAAGAAAACAAGACCTCAGACACACACACAGAGCGACGGGACTCAGACTTCTGTTTTAATCTCTGGGTTGTAAGACTGCAGCATTTGTGGATTTTAATCCAGAGCAGATCAGCAGATTAAATCTCAGTCAGAGAGGTTAAAATCAGGACACACGGGACGAGCAGCCCAGATGTTTATACTGCATCTGTTTATTCCTAGCTAACAGGGAACGCTGTGGCCAGTAACGTTAATAGAACGTTCGTTCAAAGTTATCTGGTCTTTAAAACACTGTAAAAAAGAATTGTTGGTTTAACTTAAACATTTTGAGTTCATCGAAATCAAAAATTTGAGTTAATACAATGAAGGCGACTGGTTTAATCAACAGAAACTCAAAATATTATGCTACCTGAACCACATTAATTAAGTTGATTTGACAAAAGAAAAAAAATGTTAATAATTTTTTACCATGTAACATTTGCACAAAAACGTTATTTATACATCATTCATGGAACGTTTTTTGTTAACATTTTATTCAAACGTTTTTAAAATGTTACTACTTGTTTCAGAACGTTCAGACAACATTCAAAAGTAACGTTCCCATAATGTTTGCAGCATAATAAATGAGCATTATCACACTCGTAGCCGTGCGACATGGCTGTATATCAGCATGATTCGGCCGTAGGTAATCACAGCGTGCTGATATACAGCCATATCGCATGGCTACGAGTGTGATATTGCGTTTATACAACAGTTCGACGGCACGAATGTGTAAATAAATAAGAACAACAGCGGAGTGTCTTCTTTTTGTGAGGAACTACTTCCTTCCGCCACGGATTCAAACCTCAAGTTGACAGTTTAACGGTTGAGCCCAAGCCTCGTTACTAATTCTAAAACATCATTTTAGAACTAATAACGAAGGAACGTTGAGTCGCTTAACTGAAACTCACTGTAAAATGTAGAGTATTTTGAGAGCGAGTGTATAGCTGATATTCTTCAGGTCAATCTTACATTCATAATCACAACATCAGTTTGAATGTCCGCTGAGGAAAGCGATATCTTTGTCCTTTTAACATTTAAGACATTCCCATGACAGCGCTAGTCAATGCATTTGTGAGCTTCGTCTCGTAAGTCGTTTAAAGTAAAAACAACGTCCTTGTTTCCATGTCTCAGTCCATTTCAATATAAGTCTTTGCGACTGACTGACTCACTTATAAACACAGTCTTTGCCGCCATCTAATGGTGTATTAATGTAAACAAAGTAAATGTACAAAAGCAGCGCTCTAGTCAGTACAGGATTTAATTTCGATGTAAATATAAAGTTATGAAACTTAATATTGCCCTTAAGTCAAATCTATTAGCTCTGGAACAAATAATAGTTTAATAAGACCAAAGATTGCCCATTTGATATACCCAAAACGAATTATACCTCATGTTTAAAAATAAGAGCCAGCGGCAAATTCCCGAAGGACTGGCCGAGATGAAGCTGTTCTCTGCGGGTACATGAGCACTGACGGCCTGGAGCTCACATCTCTGAAAGTGTCTAAACAAATTTTCAAATAGTCGTTATGTTTACATTTCTGAGGTCTAAACAACTATATTCTCGCCTAAAAACACTTAAAACTACATTACGTTACAAAATAACAGTAGTATCTATAAAAATATTTGCTAGTCCGCCATGACACTCGCAGTGAGAATGCTGACAGCGGAGTGATTCAAACGGTGAAACGACCTCTCAGCCAATCAGATTCGAGAATCAGAATGAACGGTTGTATAAAGCGGAATGTTCCTATAATGTTTTAACCAAAAATGAGTGTTTAGAGTGTTCAGAGAAATAACTTAATTTTTTTTTAGCTAGGTTCATTGTAAAGCTTGTGATCTATATTTGGACGCAAACACAAGCAGTGATGATGATCTTATGACTTTTAGGCGGAATGAAATACAGAAACTCACCATTAAGGTTCATCCAGGCCGAGTCCACCATCACAGTTCAGGTTCAGATGACAGAGAAGAGAGAGAAATATGACAGCACGTGATTTATTGACAGTGGAAACACAATAGAGTAAGACTCGGGCTCGGTTCCGTCCGGACTGGACTGTTGCGCGCGTTCTGGAGGCGCGCCGGACCATCTGTGGTGTCGGCGGCGCGCATAACATTCCTGTCTGGATGGAATCTGTCATTCAATATTCTCATGGATTCAGTTACAGATATAAATAACCGTTAACACGCGCGTTTGTGCAGAACACAGAGAGAAACTGAATCTCACGAGTATAAAACACCAAAACAAACCCACTAATGTGAATTAACACGTCTATTAATTAACTAAATCCTCCTGTAACGAGAAACAACCGCAACGCGGGTCATAAACACAAACACCAAACGCGCACTGATGTGATTCTATAGATCAGAACAGAGAGAAACACTTTTACCTTTGATTAATTCACTTTTACTGCTTCAACTCCTCAAACCCTCCTGACGCAATAATCCAGTAATTGTGAAGATGAAGATCAGATGAAGATGAGGATGAAGAGGAGCTCCGGTGGACCGGACCGGTGCTGAGAGAAAGATGTTCAGCAGCAGCAGCAGCCGAACACAAACATGACCACACCCACTTATGCTAATGAGCCTCCTCGCAGCGGATCCTGATTGGCTCACACTGCTGTCAATCAGATTAATAACAACATCTGCCCTGACGCCCTGATTAAGAGATCAGAAGACATCAAGATGATGAAGAAACTGTTTATTTCAGTATTACTTTTCATTACAACTGTAAAAATGATTTATTTTTTTATTTTATTTTTTGAGTAGTTTACACTCTAAAAAATGCTGGGTTAAAAACAACCCAAGTTGGGTTGAAAAAGGACAAACCCAGCGAATGGGTTGTTTTAACCCTGCGAATGAGTTGTTTTAACCCAGCGATTGGGTTGTTTTAACCCAGCGAATGGGTTGTTTTAACCCAGCGATTGAGTTGTTTTAACCCAGCTATTTTTTTGTTTTAACCCAGCGAATGGGTTATTGTAACCCAGCGAATGAGTTGTTTTAACCCAGCGATTGGGTTGTTTTAACCCAGCGATTGGGTTGTTTTAACCCAGCGAATGGGTTGTTTTAACCCAGCGATTGAGTTGTTTTAACCCAGCGAATGGGTTGTTTTAACCCAGCGATTGGGTTGTTTTAACCCAGCAATAGTTGAGGTTTTAACCCAGCGAATGGGTTGTTTTAACCCAGCGAATGGGTTGTTTTAACCCAGCGATTGAGTTGTTTTAACCCAGCGATTGAGTTGTTTTAACCCAGCGAATGGGTTATTGTAACCCAGCGATTTTTTTGTTTTAACCCAGCGATTGGGTTGTTTTAACCCAGCGATTTATTTGTTTTAACCCAGCGAATGGGTTATTGTAACCCAGCGAATGAGTTGTTTTAACCCAGCGAATGGGTTAAATGTTTGTTTAACAAATGTACTGTTTAAAAATAACTGTATTTCTTGCTTAAAATGAACCCAAAATATGTTGGAAATTAACATTTATAAATAAGTTTAATGAAAATAATTAAAAAATATACATTTATTAAATTGCTTATTAATAAATGTTCACCTTTTGATTATTATTGTTGCCTCTAGTAATTATGTGTCTGAACCTATTTTGGGTTCATTTTAAGCCAGACATAAAGTAATTTTTAAACAATAATTGAGTTAAATAAAACAGGTTGGTCAAACATTTAACCCAACCACTGGGTTATAACAACCAACTGGGTTTACTAGGTTTGTCCATTTTTAACCCAACTTGGGTTATTTTTAACCCAGCATTTTTTAGAATATATACTTTTTTCAGTTTTTCTACTTCAACTTTCTACTGTTTATTTCAATGCCATTTCTTTGTAATTATCTCTGAATTTCCTTCATGGTATCATATGTGACGTGTTCGATGTAATCTGAGTGGACAGTCGAATCACTTCCAGCTGAACGAGTCTCAGTCAGATCAATGAATCCGTGATGGGAGTCTGAATCTGATGCAACTGCTCTGAAAAGCTTCCAGCTAAAGCCTTTAATGCAGGTCTGAGGCCTTCAGGTGCTGTCGGAGGATCTGCTCTCTTCATCTGACAGCATCCGAACGCAGCGGGACATCTGTTAGATGGCAAATGTTTCCTCAGAGACCGAGAGACACGTTTCTCAGCAGCTTCAGGCGTCTCTGAAGCACATCAGACACATGATGCATAATGCAGCTTTCTTCAAATGTATAATTCCCTTTGAGTGGATGATGAGTTTATTAACACACGCTTTCAAAAGAGCTCCAGCGAGTCAAATAAAAGACGTGAGAACAAGAGATCAGTGCTATCATTTGAGATGCTATTATATTTTTTTATGATATATATATATATATATTTGAATGGGTCTTTTTGTTGTTGTTTTTTTTTTCAGCTAATTGCCAAGGAAAAATTTCTCATTTTCATTTTTTAGAATGTAATGAACGTGTTTTTATGGTTTTAGTACCAGTTTTAGTAATGTACATTAATTACCCTGGTCCATTTTTGGCTCAGATGGTCATTTCTGATGCACAGAGTTTAATGTGGTGTGAGATCAGCTGTACAGAAACACTACATCATCTCACGCTGCTTTATTCTCACCTCACACTCCCTTCAGGCCGCATTTGGCACTGAAACTCTGGTTTTAATTCTGGAAAATCATCCGAGCAAACCAGCCATCCCCAAACCTGACTAAGCTGCCAAATATCCCAAAGCCCCTTCCAGAGGATTGCTGGGTAATTCTACTGAAATTAATTCATCAAAGAGCTCATTTGCAGGCCGTTCGGTTTGGGAATAGCTGATGGTCAAACATGTCAGTATTTGGCAGTTTTACAGAGCTCAAACTGGATTATACAGCTGGAAGACAAAAACAGAGAAAAACACTCACAGTCTGATAAATGATCAATTCCAGACTTAAAAGCATTCAGATTGATCAGTCAGGGCATTTTATGCAACTCAAACTCAATGCTTATTTGTTTTATAAAGTAGCCTATGTAATCATATTTTTCAGCACAAATCAATACAGACATGCAGAACTGAAGAAAATCACCTGCATTGTCGTCATGAATAATACAGAAAGTGGAACAATGTCGCCCTCTAGTGGTCAGAGAGGAGCACAGCCGCTGGTCCTAAGATGAAAAATACAGTACATTTTAATTTAAAGCATGGGCGTTGTAAATGTGAATATAATTTAGGTAATTAAATACACTTTGAATTGTTATTTTGTAAATAAATTAATAAATCTAATCAAACTTAGGCTAATAACGCATCCCCCAATCGCTTTTGCGTAGGAGTTGTCACGTGATGAATCTGCATTTTGGCGGTTAACAGTATAAACGCCTCATTCATTCATTCATTCATTCAACAGCCCAACAGATGTTTGTTTTAAAGCAGATGGTGAGTAATATTTCACTCATTTATTTGTTTAATAAAAGTGTACTTTAAAATATCGTGTTTCAACGCGTCAAGTTTAGCGCGGCACAAAAGACTTTCATAATACTTTGAAAGTCTTTCATTACTGACAGTGAAAACTTCCCCAGAGATCAGAATCATATGAATATTATTCAACACTCATTCAGATGAAATATCAGATCAGTGTTTATCTCTCAGGATTCAAACCGTCTTGAGAATCAGTTATGCTCAAACACTCTCATTAATATGCATGAGTAAATGAGTCAGTAGGTCTGAAACCGTTTCACAATGAATTAATGAAGTAATATTGATCTCTGATTATGTCACTGTCTTTATGTTAATGTGAAGATGTCTGTATATGGAGAGCATATTTAGTATTATTTACTTTGATCGGGATTAATCTCAAAAAAATCTGTAATGAACATGGGTAATATTCAAAATAAGAAAAACATATTATTAAATATAAAATATTCATATTTTGATTAGTGCTTATTCCTCACAGCCCCGTTTAGCAGTGACGTCACCAGCAGTGTGTATGTGTGTGAGGAGCCACTGGGTGGCGCTGCAGGATTCACCAGAGTGTGTTTACAGAAGCAGCAGCCATTAAACACAGATCCAGTGAGAGTTTCTCCTCTTCTGATGTCTGTTGCTGAATTCAGAGGCGCATACTAGCGTACTACTCTTACTATTTCTGCCATGGAAAGATATGATAAAGGTACTACGAGTAGTACACAGTAAAAAATAGCTGTAAAAAAACTAAACAAATTTACACAGTAAAATACCGTTTTCCACAGTAATATCCCGTAAAAACAATGCATTCTGGGTAATTTTATAATTTTATTTGTCGTTTTCGAGAAAGCAACCTATAAGCTACTTTCTCGAAAATGACAAATATTACCCAGAATGCATTGATTTTACAGTATATTACTGTAAAAGCTGTATTTTACTATGTACATTTTAGTTTTTCTATTTTTTAGTGTATACGGTTCTGAATTTAGCATGCGCGACACAGATAACCTCTCAAATTCAAAAGATGTTCTAGCTGTAACATTAAACACCAGCCACAGCTAACGTTCTGAGAACGTTCTGGCAAGGTTCTCTCAAAGTTATGAACATTCTTCCAGTAACGTTGATAGAACGTTCTTTCAAAGTTATCCAGTCTTTAATGTTCTCAAAATATTAACACATTTATATATTGTTCATGGAACACTCAAATTACGTTTTTTAAATGTTTCGGAATGTTCAGAAGTAACATTCCCATAATGTTTGCAAAATTATGAAAATTAAACGTTTCCTTTTTTTTTTTAACGTTTTAAAAAAATGTATGTTTTGTATGGAGCCCCAGGCATGACATGCAGGAAAAAAATAGTAGGCTACGATTTATTAATTAATTCCCTCGATTTACTAAAACGTGCGCACGATTTACTATTTCGTTCCCTCGGTTTATAAATCATGCGCACGATTTAGTAAATCAAGGGAACGAATTAGTAAATCTTGCGCACGATTTAATTTTTTTTCTTGCATGTCATGTGCGGGTCTCCGTAGTTTTGAACATTCAGAAATAACGTTTTTATAGCTGAACTCTTTTCCCACCATTTTTTCACTGTTATACAGTAGGGGGTGCTATTACACAACTTCTGAAAGAGTACAGAATCTCCGGATCAAAACACAAGCAAAGAAGAAGCAGAAACAAGCTTATAAACACATAAAATGTTTTTTTTTTTTTTTAATGAAATGTGTTGATAAAAAAAATGCATGAAGCCAGAATAAAATGTTTTTGTTGTTGTTTAAAAGAAGAAGCTCTGTTCTTTTGATATATTGCATTTTCAGATATTCATACAACAAAATATTCAGGGGGCCATGAAAGTTTTGTGAAAATGATCAAAAATGCTGGCTTTAAAAAAATAAAAATAAAAAATAACTGGTGGGGAAAGAGTTAATGGGAACATTACCAATACATATTTTTTGCACATTCTCTGTGATAGAGGAAAGTTGGGAAACTGTTTTGCTGAATGTGAGGCACTGTGCATGCTGGGAGATTGAGGGTGTGTTTTTGGCAGAGTTACATAAACAACCGTTGACTGTTACATAAGGCAATTCAGATGTTTGAGAGCTATTTAAAACCGTCTTTTACTGGAATTGAGGCGTTTAACCCTTTGCTGAACATGTCTGTGTTTGCTGTAGTAACTTCAGCATGACTGTCGACAACATGATCTCTCTGGTTTACCATGAAAGTTCTGCTAATGAAAAGCCTGGTGGAGAAACACCAGATCTGTTCAGTGACGCTCTGATGAAGAAAGTCACGGTCAGTCGAGAAATCCAGCAAACAATGCGACCGATACGAGATCTCCGGATCCTTTCATTGGAGTCTGAACTGATTCAGATGCCGTGAGATGATGAGTTATTCTCATCCACGCCGGTTATATTTGCCATCAGACCAATAATAAATCAGCTTTTATCTTCCTCAAGCACAAAGCTTTATTTTCTAGCAAATGTGAATAAACAGCGCAGCAGCTGTCTCCACAGTTTCATACTGAATCTCTGAAAGGCTGCAATTATTTCTCGGCCCTCCTGACATTATTTTTAACAGCAGAGCAAAAAAAAAAAAAAAAAAAAAACTCAGACTTACACAGAGAGAACCAGAATAACACAAGAACAAATTATCATATTAGGATGATTTCTGAAGGATCATGTGACACTGAAGACTGGAGTAATGATGCTGAAAATTCAGCTTTGATCACAGGAATAAATTACACTTTACTATATATTCACATAGAAAACAGCTGTTTTAAATTGTAAAAATATTTCATATTTTTTACTGTATTTTTGATCAAATAAATGCAGCCTTGGTGAGCAGAAGAGACTAATGAACCTGCTAAAAACATCTCCATACCGCATAGCAACACCCTGACAACCACATACAACACTCTACGTGTATAAACAGCAATTGCTTTCTTCAGGAAACCTTGTTCTGCTTCTGTGAAACGGTGCTAATTATTCTCACTCTAATGGTGTGAGACTCATTATAGTTTTACAGCTCTGAACAGAGCAATACTTCACCTAAAGCAAGAGCCAGACAGTCTGAATATAACTGAGGAAAGTGCTGCATAAATCACACATGAGCACATGAGAGCGTGAGCCAAACTGAAGCATTATTGATCCGAGGAAATACAGGCAAATGTTACAGTATACAGATCTAAAGTGAGGAGACACTGATAGAGAGAGAGAGATGAGGATCTATCTGAAAAAGCTTTTGAGATCACATACATGTTGACTATAATACTTTCAGGAGCAAGTCAATGACGTGATGCATCACTTTTTTGTCCAAAGGCCTTAATAACAATAAAAAACAAAGATATGACATCCAACGTATGTAAGGTAGAACAACTAGATCTCTTTTATTGAATCCAAAAGGTTTTAATTATATTTTGCTACATATAAAGGTATTTTAAAGATTTTGAAATGTCAAAAGGTCATTCAGTTTAACCGTCCAAATCAAATCAAATGAAATTTAATCAAATTTCATTTGATTAAAATATCTTAAAATGTCATAAATGTATGTATTTTTTATTCTGGCATGATTTTATAACATCATATATCAACATAGTGCAAAATGATATTAAAATTACGTGTAGAAGTCGTTGCTTTGTTATGAGAAAGAATGTCCGGAAAAATGAATTTCATTGATGTCATTCGGAGTAACCGATATAAAGGGACCATTTTGGATCAAGTCACTGCGGTCAATATCATGTGACAGGATGTGGCATGCAAAGGATCAAATGGTCGTGAAGCAAAGTAACTAACTCTCTCTTAACTATTTGAAAAATTCATGTTTTCACTTGATCATACGCATGTCCCGAAACATCAGGTCATTCGGTACAACCGCTATAAAACATGGAAAATGTTGTAATATTTAAAAAACTTGTACTAAATATAAAATGTTTGATTGTCCTTTTGCTAGCTAGCTAGATATCAGCCTGTTAGCATTGTTTGAAAATATCGTCATTCGGTAAAACCGAAATTTTGGTTAAACCGAATGACTTTTTTGGTGACAAATTTTGTCCATCTTGTAAAAAATGACAAAAGTAGTGTTAATTGATTATAAAAACCACATAATCTCACTGTTAACACTTAATAAAACTTTAAAATGAATTATATCTCCATTACGTTTTTTTACACTTTTAAAAATCTTATTCATCAATGACCCAAATAATGTTTTTGTGCTAACGTTCTGAGAACACTATTAAAGACCAGATAACATTGAACGAATGTTTGTGCATAACGTTTAGAGAATTTTGCCAGAACGTTAGCTAAAGTTCTGAGAATGTTCCCTATTAAGGCTCGTTCACACCAAGAATGATAACTATATTTGCGTCCACACCAACGAACGATAACGGTCTGTTATTCTAAACTCGCGCGATACGGTTTCACAGTGTTTACAACATGTTTTTGCTGTTCTTGTTGCATTTACACGGCTTTAACCTAGCAGATGTCCTCAGCATGCTATGTTTTGAGTGAATAGCTAGTGTAATCGATCTAATCTAACAGTGAATTTAGCTGACGAAGCCAACATAGTGGAATAAAAACAACGCCTAGTCTTTTTCACTGCAACTTCAAAGGAAGCTAAATAATGTTGTCGAAACTAGCGCTGGATGCCTGAGGTAATTTATTTAGTTATTTAGTTAGCTAGCCTGGCATATTGTTAATACTTCTCACCATTTAACCGATTGTTTTCCATATATACATTTTCTTTAAAGCATCCTTGAAAAGGGGGTTGACTTGTCAAACAGTGGTGGATTTTTCTGGACCTCTGCGATTCTCCGCAATGTCGTCCGCCATTTTAAATGCGTGAGCCGTTAAATTCGAACAGATTCTGATTGGCTGTCAGTGTTTTATCATCCGAACAGCTAGAAAAAAAATCGTTCTGAAAGCGATCCCAACAATATCGTTATGTTATAGCTGTGGTGTGAACAGTGCTATTCTTTTATATTTAGAAAACGATTTTTAGAACTATCTTTATCGTTATCTTTATAGTTATCGTTCTTGGTGTGAATGGGCACATGATGACGTCAGCTAGAAGATTATTTTCATATTTTAAGAATATTTTGCAATCTTAACCAAATAGATTTGTGTCAAATGGGATTCAATATTTTAGACCAAATAAACATCCCAGAATCCATCAAATCCTTTGACAATACTTACTGATGTTTATTCTGCGGTTTTCCCTCCAAAATGATGTCACTTCCACTTCAACCAAGGGATTTTAAGGGATATAAAGTAATACTGAGACATGGAAAGAAAAAAAACAACTTTTAAAAGAAAACATGCTTAAATTGAGAAGATTTAAATAAGGAAAGCATGAAGAAACCACCTGGAATTCTGTTTTTCCACCGTAGTGCAGCACCTGGAAACATGACAGAAATCAAAACCCACTCAAATCAAAGCAGAGAAATGATCACCTCATTGTGATTAAAGAAAACTATATGCGTTAATCTTTGTAAATTGTGAGTTTAATATTTTGTCCAGTGTATTCAGACATATATGATGCACAGGAGGAATCACCCATCGCTGAACTTCAAAGAGTTTCTTGAGTCGAACTCTTCACCGTCTAGTGTGAATAATGACTGTTGCTCTTCACTGCAGGATAATGACATTAATCCATGGAAAGTGTTAATATTTCAGGAGCAACTGAAGTACATGAAGACCACCATATCTGTAAACGGATGATTTCACTGACACCGTATCAGAAACGTACCACACACACACACACACCATGGAGAGATACTGGAGATTATCAAACTGCACTTTAAAAAATAAAGCTTCTTTATTGGCGCTGATGGTTCCATGAAGAGCCTTTAACATCAGTGGAATCTTTCCTTCGCACAAAAGGTATTTATAGCAGAAAAAGGTTCTTTAAAACGTTCTTCACGCTAAGAAAAAATGGTTCTTTTACGAACTGATGACTGGAAGGTTCTTCTACGAAAAGTCCCTTTTGGAAGCTTTATTTTTTAGAGTGTTTTTAACAAGACAGAGTCGGATACAGTACTAGCAGTTTGAGACGGTGCTCGCTATTGTTTTCAGTTGCATTTAATATGTTTATTAATTGGCAGAATCTGTTCTTTTAAACGCAAATGGAGACAAAATGACTGAACTGACTAGGGAAGCTTTAGAAGAGTTTACCGTTACATTTGAACACCGTAACAAAGACAAACTCCCACATGAGCATTTGTTCATTAACATCACAAGCTGCAGATCACACTGCGTTCCATTCAACTCAAACAGTTGGAGTTTTCATAGAATAGAACGACACTTGAAGTCGGACTTCCAATCGAAACCGGTAATCATACTAGTATGTGCACTGTGATTGAAAAAGCCATTAACTCCAAACTCATTTCACCAGAGGTTACATGATTTTTCCTTATTCAAACATCTGATTTTGGATGGAACGCAGCATTAATGCTTCTCTTGGGCTGCTTTAAAGAGACACTGTTGATTAATCTTTAATTAACTGACCCCAAAACTCATCGGAGAAACTTCAGCGTCTCATGATATTTTAAATATACTGTAATGGACATTAAATTTCAGACAGTACTGAACTACATAGCTAGCTAACGTCTGGATTTGACTCATGGTTCGTTTGAGTTCATTTAAGTCAAATAAAAAATACAAAGTAAGAAAAAACTGACGGCAAACAAGTGTAAGTTAACATCTCTGAGGCAAAATGCAAACATAAACATTTCCCACACAAGCAGGGAACAGTTCAAATGAGATATTGCTATCAAGTCAATTTCTAAAAAATAATCAATAATTTGGTGGTTAAAAAAAGTGCAAGTAGACGACGGTATAAAACATGCTGCTCAGACAGCCAAACTTCACTGATAAACTAAACAGCCACAAATATTCTACTACTGGAAGTATAAAGTAATTTTTTTAATCTAGTGGAGCATAGCTGTGCTATCATGCTGAAAGTCTGAGACTGTTACTTCCCATCTGGTTTTTGCTTATAGTTCCTTGAGGAAACAGTATTAAAGACTGACCTTTGGGTCTAACATATTAACAACATTTCAGGCAACGTTTGCTCTCTTTTCATTACTTTCCGAAGGCCATCACTGCACGTAATGTCACTGAAATTACTTTTAAGGTGCGGTCACATTTCCCGTTGTTCAGCGAATTTACTCAAGCAAAATCCAGACATTTCAATAGGAATCCACGCGATCTGAAATTTGTGAGGGCGAAAGATTTCCCCATGCAGATTTTGCATAGAAATGTAACCTTTATGAGGGTTGCGCTTTGGCCTTCATGATGGTCCTAGACTCTACCAATATGAAATCCATGTGGGGAAATTCCCAATCAGAAAATAGATTTCGCTTGTGAAAATGATCTGAAATTATTTTCTGAGAATCATCAAATGGACTGAGTAGAAATTTAACTTTAGAAATTTAACTAGCCTTTGTGAGGGTTCTACTTTGGCCTTTGTGATAGTCCTAGACTCTACCAATGTGAAATCCATGTAGGGAAATTCCCATACGCGTGGATTCCTCTTGAAATGTCTGGATTTTGCTTGTGAAAATGCGCTGAAATTACTTTCTGAGGACCATCAAATAGACATAGAAATGTAACTAGAATTTAACTTTAGAAATTCAACTAGCCTTTCTGAGGGTTCCACTTTGTCCTTTGTGATGGTCCTAGACTCTACCAGTGTGAAATCCCTGTGGATTCCTATTGAAATGATTGGATTTTGCTTGAGAAAATTAGCTTAGCTGAAGTTACTTTCTGAGAATCATCAAATGGACGCAGTAGAAATTTAACTTTAGAAATTTAACTAGCCTTTGGTGAGGGTTCCACTTTTGCCTTTGTGATGGTCCTAGACTCTACCAATGTGAAATCCATGTAGGGAAATTCCCATTGAAATGTGGGAAAGTGGGGAAATTCCCATTTCTTATTGAAATAACAGGATTTCGCTTGTGAAAATGTGCTAAAATTACTTTCTGAGGACCATCAAATGGACAGAGTAGAAATTTAACTAGCCTTTATGAGGGTTCCTCTTTGGCCTTTGTGATGGTCCTAGACTCCATTCCTATTGAAATGATTGGATTTTGCTTGTGAAAATTTGCTGAACAAACTTCGCCAATGTGACCGTACCTTTAGTTTCATATCATCCAAGAGTCTCGAGCGAATCACCTAGTTAAATTTCTACACTGTCCATTTCCACATCCTCTAAAGTAGTGTCTGATTGAGAAACCATTATGAGTTTTTGCTTCTTTGAATATTGTCTGACCATGTCGCTCTCCTCTTGGTCCATCTGATTGTGATGCTCTTGGTCCTTTTCCAAAACCTCAACAGAACTCCCATGACTAAACATTGCATTGTCCGTGGACTCAAAGGACTCGCCGCCCAGACCCTCGAGTTTGGTGTATCCTCCGCAGCTGAGGCCCTCCAGTCGAGGGCAGCTGAGACGCCTCGATCGCACCTGCCGGTCCGCAGGGGTAGATGACGTACAGATATCCAAATCAATAGACCTGGAGTAGTCAGACAAAGCGCTTAAAGACAGGTGAGATCCTGTGGCCTTGCGGCCCGGCGAACATGGCGGAAGCAGCTGAACCTGGGAACCCTGCAGAGAAACTCGAGGTGCTCCTTGCAAACTGGCGCTACTCCTGTAAACCTCCACCGAGTCCTGCGGAAGCTCTGGATGATTTTGAGCAGGTTCCACTTTGGCCTTTGTGATGGTCCTAGACGCTACCAGATCCTCCAAACGTCTGCAAATGGCCTCGGCGTCCAAAAACTCTCTCTTGGCTTCTCCGGTTTTGTCCGAACCCCTTCTTTCGGATGCTCCTCGGTTGTTGAGCTTCATCATTGGCAGAGTGAAAGCATTGACTGAGGTGGACACGATGGTTCTGGTTTCCCACTGCCTTAGCTCAGGTGGGATTCGGTTCTGATCTTGATAGATACTGTAGACGGTGTCCGTAAAGCTCTGTTTCTCCAAAGACGAGACTCGTGGGATGGTGGTAGACAGACGTCGGGATGAGATCATGCTACTTGCGTCATGTCGACCGGAGCCTGGAGAAGGCCAGGAGTCTTTATGAGGGGCTCCGTAGGATTTGGTCTCTTTCGATTGACAGTAGTTCACGAAACCGTTCAGCGGCGCGGACTCCTTGCTTCGCAAACTATGAATGTCAATCACTGTTGAGTAGATGTCTCTGAGATTAATGATTTTGGTCTTTTTGTCTCTGTTTTCGTGAAGCACTGCATTAGCACAAATGAATAGGAAGATCCCGATGCCCATAATTAAAGGTCCGAACACCTTTAGCTTGTCTGAATACAAGTATCTGTTAATAAATGCAGCAAATGTTCCCTGCTTAGGTGAATCCAGCTCAGCAGTCCCACTGGAGCCATTATAGCTCCTGAAGTCTTTATCTTTAAGATCCCATCTGACGGTCACATTGACTAATTCACGTCCTCGGCTCTCGTAAGTCCTCTGAGCGTTTTGTGTGTTCATCAGTCCCGGATACAGCGGACTCTCTTTGGGCCAGTAGCCCAACACAGCCATGGCGACGCCAACCAGCAGCACCAGAATCCCAATGGCAGCGACCAGTCCAGATATGGAACACAACTTCAGCTTTCCCTTAACCACAACCACTTCGTTCTTCCTCTTTTTCTTTGCTTTCCTCTTGCGCTTGTTTTCGGCGCGGTTCTTAGCGCGGAGGGAGTCCTGTCGCCTGGCAGATATCCGCAGTAGACCCCCTGTGGCAATCATGATGGCGCTCAATTAATCATCCTGGAAAAGATAGAAAGGACATGAGAACATTAGTGTGGGCTGGAAAAGCCATGAGATCTAGACACATACTCACTAAATCCAACATATAGCATGTGCATATATAAGCAACTCAAAGGATAGTTATAAAAACACAAACACACACACACTCTACCAGTCAAAAGTTAGGAATTAAGAATTTTTAATGTTTCTGAAAGAGTCTCTCCTGCTCACCAAGGCTGCGTTTATTTAATCAAAAATACAGTAAAAATGTGAAATATTTTTACACTTTAAAATGACCGTTTTCTATGTGAATATATAGTAAACTGTAATTTATTCCTGTGATCAAAGCTGAATTTTCAGCATCATTCATATCAGAAATCATTCTAATATGATGATTTGGTGCTCAAGAAACATTTATGATTATTATCAATGTTACTATATATTCACATAGAATATGGCTATTTTAAAAAATAATATTATTTCACAATTTTTTACTGCATTTTTAATCAGCCTTGGTGAGCAGAAGAGACTTCTTTTTGCTTGTAACATCCTTTTTCAATGAATGTCACACACCAGCATTTGCTGTGCTCCTATTGGTTCTTCATTAGAGGGACGTTCCAGAAGCTCACTTATCTTGATGAAAGCTCTGTAAAATCTGGAAGGCTGAACATGAGAGAGGATGAACACAAAGCTCCGTCTCAGGCGAGTGTTCACTGGACTCTCCAGCACACTGAGTGGGAGCGAGATGCTGCTTCCTGTGAACAGCATATGGATGGTGTGGGTTAATGCAGCACAAACACACAGCAGTGATCAGCGATCACAGTCACATGAGTGAAAGAAGAACAGAAGCAGTGTGTGACAGAGACAGATGACATGATTCACTTCAGACTCCAAACAGAAAGACAGAAAGCATCTGTTTGTTCTGTTTGGTGTTGATTTAACATAAAAGCTGATTCTATCACAAACTGTGGGAACATCAGTGAGCAACAGGCTAACAGGTAAAAAACATCTTGTTGCTTGGTTCATACAAGATTACAGCTGAAAATATGAGTCCAAGAAAACATGAACATCACTGTCTATCATTGAGGGATGATTCACTTACTGATGTCAGCAGGTAAACAAGATCTATAGGCTTTTGAGTTGTTTATGTGTTTACTGTCGTGAGGGCGAGGCAACCTGTTACTCACATGAGATCAACCAATAGCTAACCACAACAATCCAATCAATCCCCCACAGAAAAAATCAAGCCCCGCCCTACATTTGTTCTTGTTTGAGAAGCAGTTTCACTCAGATATATACGGCACAATAGGAAAGAAAAGACGCGACTTAGTCTCAGACGCCAGGGACCGTTGGCTGACCGTCCGATGCTTTTTGGACACAAAATTGGAAACACTTCAGGAGTTTCGAAGTCGCCATCTGATTGGTTGAATTCTACAGGATTTCCAGGAGATGTGTGTGTCGCGTTCTTTAAAGGTCCACCTGGAAACAAAGATGCTGTGATGCCAAACCCCCTCATGGAAGAAAAAAGCCATCGTGTTTACATCTGTGACAATGAGCGCTTAAAGTTTGTGGTATATATTCTTTAAAACATGTCCAAGAGTTTTACACACCGGTCTTTTATCGTAGGGACATTGACGTTACATTATCACGCCCCTAAATATGACACGGAAGAAAACGAACTGTGATTGGTTGCTTTACATGTCAGTCAGACGGCCTCTGGGTAGTCCTTGTCCAATGAAAGCCGCCGTCAGTTTGAAGGTCTGGCTACGCGAGACTAATCGCAACTTCCCTTTCATCTGACTTTGAGTTCATAGTATCGTTCTAAATGAACTCCCAAAGATTCAGGTTTATTAGTCCTTCTCAAGGGTCTCACCCAAACACAGCCTCATTAAAGTTTGTAGAAACTCTTGCAGTAGCCTTCGTGAACCCATCTACTTTTCCGCAGTAGTAATAATTTATGGCACCAATTAAATCTTTATGTTGTCTTCCAAAAGGGACTTTCAGAGGAAAATACATGTTTGAGTTTCCAGCACCAGGGTTCATTAGTTCTGAATCATCAGGGGAGAAAAGAAGAGAAAAGTGAATTCGTTTCTCGCTGCAACTCACTGAGTGTCCATTTCTCTTCGCCGCATTGTGCCGCCGTGCTCATTAGGGTCTCTCAACACATTAGATAGACATTGATTTAACATGAATCAGCAGATATGACATGATGATAATGACCCTCCAAGGCTTCATATACCCGATGAGAGGAAGCATATAATTACATGTTCTCGTCAGTCGTGAATATATCAGCCAGTAAACAGAATAACAGTGATCAACTGACTTTCATAAAGCTATGATTCTAGAGAACGTGTGATTTAACTCTTACTTTACTCTTGAACAGCGCTAATGTCGGGTGACTGATGGTGCACTTTTATTGTTCTCAGTATATGGCATCTGACGTAACACTAGATCAGAGAAATTACCAGAGAAATATTCACTTTCCTTCCTGTCAGCAAGCAAATGTGTCAGTTATGAGCGTTTATGGACCTGCCCTAAATTTACTTACTAGTGCACTACTTAAAGTTTATTGCTGGTCAATCTGCTTGTCTTTAAATCAAGACAAATATACTTGTATAGCGCATTTCACAATACACATTGTTTTAAGGCAGCTTTACAGAAAATCATGATGTTAATCTTCAATATCTTCATGCCTTACACTCTAAAAACTGCTGGGTTAAAAACAACCCAAGTTGGGTTGAAAATGGACAAGCCCAGCAATTGGGTTGTTTTATCCCAGTGAATGGCTTGATTTAACCCAGCGATTGGGTTGTTTTAACCCAGTGATTGGGTAGATTTAACCCAGCGAATGGGTTCATTTAACCCAGCAATTGGGTTGTTCAAACCCAGCAAATGGGTAGTTTTAACCCAGCGAATAAGTTGTTTTAACCCAGGTGAATGGGTTGTTTTAACCCAGCAATTGGGTTGTTTTAACCCAGCGAATGGGTTGATTTAACCCAGCGAATGGGTTGATTTAACCCAGCGATTGGGTTGTGTTAACCCAGTGATTGGGTAGATTTAACCCAGGGATTTGGTTGTTTTAACCCAGTGATTGGGTAGATTTAACCCAGCGAATGGGTTCATTTAACCCAGCGATTGGGTTGTTTTAACCCAGCGATTGCGTTGTTCAAACCCAGTAAATGGGTAGTTTTAACCCAGCGAATAAGTTGTTTTAACCCAGGTGAATGGGTTGTTTTAACCCAGCGAATGAGTTGTTTTAACCCAGCGAATGAGTTGTTTTAACCCAGCGATTGGGTTGTTTTAACCCAGCGATTGGGTTATTCAAACCCAGCAAATGGGTTGTTTTAACCCAGTGAATAAGTTGTTTTAACCCAGGTGAATGGGTTGTTTTAACCCAGCAATTGGGTTGTTCAAACCCAGCAAATGGGTAGTTTTAACCCAGCGAATAAGTTGTTTTAACCCAGGTGAATGGGTTGTTTTAACCCAGCAATTGGGTTGTTTTAACCCCGCGAATGAGTTGTTTTAACCCAGCGATTGGGTTGTTTTAACCCAGCGATTGGGTTGTTTTAACCCAGCGAATAAGTTGTTTTAACCCAGGTGAATGGGTTGTTTTAACCCAGCAATTGGGTTGTTCAAACCCAGCAAATGGGTAGTTTTAACCCAGCGAATAAGTTGTTTTAACCCAGGTGAATGGGTTGTTTTAACCCAGCAATTGGGTTGTTTTAACCCCGCGAATGAGTTGTTTTAACCCAGCGATTGGGTTGTTTTAACCCAGCGAATGAGTTGTTTTAACCCAGCGATTGGGTTGTTTTAACCCAGCGATTGGGTAGTTTTAACCCAGCAATTGGGTTGTTTTAACCCCGCGAATGAGTTGTTTTAACCCAGCGATTGGGTTGTTTTAACCCAGCGAATGAGTTGTTTTAACCCAGCGATTGTTTTTTTTTTTTTGGGTTTGTCCAAACAATCAATCAGTTGAGATTTGCTATATAGTATATATCGCTTTACAGGTGTGTACTGTATGTATGTGAATATTGTTGGACATACTTATATAAGCAACTTTATATAAAGAACTGGCTGATTATATACTGTAGTTACATTTTATGATAAAACAAAAAAAAAAAATCAGGCAGTTAAGATTCAATATATATATATAGTTGAGCATATATAGCTTTACGAGTATGTAAATGTGAATAAAGTTGGATTATATATTACTATGCGATAATATATTACTGTTTACAATTTTGCGACAATATAATTAATCACACAGCCAAGATTCGCTACATATTGCTTTATGTGAGTGTACTCTAAGTCGTCCGAAACACACAGCAAGCACAATAATAGTGTCTCTTCATCACTTTAATCATTTTCATCGGACATTGAGACAAAACACAATGATTAAGTTCATATGGCTGTACAAAGCTCATAAATATTAAATGACATAAACATTCAGATTGGTTGTTTGTGCCTGAATATTCTAGCTCCGCATTATTTCACTGAAAACCTTTATCACCACAAGTCAGTGTTCAAAAAAACGTGGTTAAAAATGATACAAAACCAACTGCTAATTGGATTTAAAAGATTTCAGCTAGGGTGCTTGAGTCATTATTTGAACAACATCTCTAATGTTACGTCTCATACTGTATATACTATACACTGCTCAGATACCAAAAAATGTCTGTTTCTTTCATAAAGAGCACCTATGATGCTTTTTTCCATGTTCATCTTTCTTTAGTGTGTAATGTTGCTGTTTGAGTATGAAAAAGTTCTGCAAAGTTCCAATTGTAGTCTTAAGTTTTCTTCCGGGAACGAACACGTCACAATATTCCTCACTTAAATAATTCATATGCAGAATAAAGGGGCGGGGCCTGGTTGAGTTAGTTAGTAGTGTGTTGAAACTGGCGGTTATGGTAAGGGGAAGGACATTTCCCAAACACCAATCACAACACACTGCTCCAGCCGACCAATCAGAGCACATTGTGCTTTTCAGAAGGAGGAGCTTCATAGAGACAGGAACTAAACAGAGCGTTACTGACAGACTGGGAAGAGAGGAGCTGAACAATGGAGAATATGAGGAAAATAATCAACAAACCTGTTCTAGTAGAGCCAAAAAACAACATCAAGATGCTGATGTTACAAAACAAACTGCTTTTAAGAAACAAGGCTCCTTCATACTTCTGTATTGGCACTGCTTCTGTATTTCCAACCACAAAGATTTATAGATTTGATGAATTCCTGAGAGTGTTTGGCAATGAAGGATTCCACGTTTAATCAAATAAAGCTGAAAACACTCTGACAGCGCAGACAAACAGACGATCACGCAGGCCGCGGGAGTTCAAAGGTGTGTGCGGATCCTTCCACATCAAAGCAAACAGCAGAGGATCTGTGCGAACAGAGAATCCACAGAGACTTCACACATGAATTGACATCTCAAACACGGGCGAGAAGGATTTATGGATCACAATGACCTTTGCATTCATATCTGAAGGGCTGGATGAAGGGCAGAGATGAAAATAAACACATCATGAGGACAAAACACAAAATGACAGAGATCGCGCAAGGCTGCCAGAATGAATTTGCTCGTAAAACTATAGCTGCAGTAAAGAGACGAAGCAGAAATATGATTTCCCGGCCGCTCCATCATCACGCAGTCAGTGCAGGGAAACATAAAGGTAATGGAGCTGAGAATGACGGCTATTACGCGGGGCGCACGAGTCAACAAATAATACTCCACAAACAAATAAACAATTTTCACCAAGCATATGCTGCTGACATTCATTCGTGGGCGGAAAATGAATGATATGCTGTTCACAAAGGCAAGGATGTGCTGCGTTTCACTGATCTGAAGCCAGCTCGGCTGCTTCTCCTTCTCTGGATTTGGTTTATACAATGTGTGATGTATCTAACTACTAACAATCAATAAAGCACCAAGAAACTACAAACAAGATTGTTGAACAACACATCCATTACTGAACTCAATGCTATAGACATGTTTAATTGAAACTAATGACTGTGAGGGACAGATGCTCGCGTTATTCAATGCTGGGTTCTTTAATTGTTCATTGAAAATATGTCTTTGCAAACAGGACAAAGAGGTTGTGAACATTAGATTTGACTTCGACTTTGGATCGATCAACCTCTCACAGTCTCATTCTCATTAAAATATGCAATCCATACTGACCCTGACTAAAGTCAATCGAGGGATCTAATGCGGGATTTGGATTCAACTGCGAGTCCAGTTTCAAACCCCTTAAGTGAAGGAAACCCGTAGTTATAATAATAAAGGTTTTCTTAACTGAAATGGTTTGTTTCAGGTCTCTAATGTAAGCCAAGAACCACTTAGTGGTTTACAGCAGACACTCCAGTTCTGTTGCATCTGCAATTAATGCATGACAATCTCTTTACGCTGCACTAGTTATTCCAGATTTTTGGTCGCGGGAGATTGGTCAGCTTGAGCAGATTCTCATCCGCACAACGGATGCATTAATGAGCTCTGATACCACAAACATCTCATGCATTTCTGCACTGACTTAAACAATATCTTACATGACTAACCACATCATAAACTCAACTACCGTCTTGTGCAGAATACACCATCCTCATTCAGATGTTTGACTAATTACTCTCATTCTCGTGTTCAGAACAAAGAAGTCAACTGTCTGCCTGCAACTGGAAGCTCTTCAAGGTTTTTAATAACCAATTAATTGGTAGTTATTTACAGGTACGTTTCATGACATGCAGGAGTTCCTGGCATCATGATCCTAGAAGACCTTTAAAAGAAAGATTTTAACAGTAAAATGAACAGAACATAACCTAACATTGATCATATATGACCTGAAACATGGACAGGTTCACCTCAGTGTTACTACAGTATTCAGCCCTTCAAATCAATAATAATCAATATTGAATAACCCACCTACTCTTCAGTGTCTTCTAACAGGTCGGAGATATTCAATAATGAGAAGATTTATAGCTGAATATCCGTATTTAACAGTTTTCTGTGATGTTACCACAAATTCAAACGGTTTTGATCTTAATACAGACACGGGGATGACGAAAAGAGGCGGATTTAAATGTAAATATTAGAGTTTTGAAATAAAATGTGCAGTATTTGCACATAAAATGGGGATTGTGAAAATGAGCTGCTGCTCGGATGAACAGTACATGCCTCTGTTAAAGGGCTTTTAGACGAAGGAATTAAACGAAATAACGGATAAAGGTGATTTAAAACAGCCTGCTTTACAAAATGAACGTAAAACTGAACAAAAACTGGAAAACCAGGAGGTTTATGCGTGGAAAATAACGTGCGTAACAGCTCGTGACATTCGGTACATTTAACGAGCCCTAAAAATACACAAAAACACAGGAGACAGACAGTCATGCGTTTATATATTAATAATTTTATCATTCAAAAGCTCATCCATCGACACAGTGAAGGAACAATAAACGATCGCTTACCGTGAAATATGACTGATAAATTCGTATTCGAGCAATAACACGAAAACTTTCTCCCTTCAGAAGAGAACATTTTGTGCTGAGGTAAAAAAATAAGTTCGTTATTTCCAGTATTTCCAGTCAGGAATATATTCCCGCGCTCCTCTCTCAGCCGTTTAATCGCGCGCGCTCGTCTCGCGCTCTTCTGTGGGGAGTGTCGCGCGCGCCGGGTTTCTGATCCAGAGTTTTGTGCTTCAGGTTCGGGTGATGCTGCTGATGTTACGCTGCTTCTTCTCGGGTGTTGTTGCTATGATACCGCAGCCCGAATCCAGTGGAAGTGCTGCAGGATTTGAATAATTGCCTTCTAAACTGTTTAACCCCATGAACGACGGCGCTTGTGATGCTCAAACGCGCGTTAAAAGCCATAAGAGCCGGTCAGCAGAGAGAGAGAGAGAGAGCGACGGTGACGCGCACTTACCTGGGCGAGCGACGAGTTCAGCTGCGTTCACTGGAGGGGGGCCGTTTTGTCGCGTCGTTCCACTTCCTGTTGGTCAAATATATATGCAATGGAAAAAATATTCATGCGGCATTTGGAACATGTTCATAAGTAGAGAGAACCGAAAACATTAAAACATGAAATTCACCAGTGAAAACAAAACTACAATGACAAAGAAACACATGCAGTACTTTTTTTTGTAAGGGTTTAAGCACCGACCAACCCCACCTCCAAGATGCTCATGTCCAAAAAACACTGTAGCCGTATTCAAAACATCATGATTGTAGTCTTTCTGCACTAGAGGAACATTTCTGAGCAAGAATAAGTGACCTTTAATCCATGATAAATAAAATGTTGCCTGATCAACTCATTAAAAACCAGCTAATTGTTTGTAAGCATCTGTTGGAAGAGGAGCGTATAGGGTTAAATCAATACCATTATGATCAATATCATTCCAGAGGTCAGAGATCAACACAAAGATCAATAATCAGCTTAACGAAGCTAAATCAGCAATTGGCGAATGTTGAATTGGAAAAGCAACAAATACAGAAACAAACATTCAAAATCCAAATTCAGTCATGTTAGTTAGAAAATTTACCATGGTTTTACCATAAATAAAACCAAAAAACCATGGTTATGGTAGTTAAACCATGATAACCACAAATTAACCATGGTTTTGCTACATTAACCATAGTTTAAACATGGTACATAGTATTTCCAACCTATTTTGGGTTCACTTTAAGCCAGCCATATAGTAATTTTTAAACAATAGTTGGGTTAAATAAAACTACCCAACACGTTGGGCAAACATTTAACCCAAACCGCTAGGGGTTTGTCCATTTTCAACCCAACTTGGGTTGTTTTTAACCCAGCATTTTTAGAGTGTAGTAAAACTGGTAATAAATGGTTTATCAATATACACTTTTACTATAATAAAACCATGATTAATTAAAAAAAAAAAGACTAGATCTGAATTATGATTACCTGTAGAGATCTGTATCTTTTCATAATTGATTTACATTGAACTGAATTGAATCAGTGACTGAATTGATCTGTAGAGCTGCTTTACAGATTAAATTGAATTTGCTTCATAATTGATGAATTTTGCAACTTTAACACTGTTATTTTCCTGCTAACAAAGTGCTATACACTCTTTATTGTCATCTTTGGTTCCATGAAGAACCTTGCACAAAATGTTTTTTAGGGTGGAAAAAGGTTCTTTAGATTATTAAAATGTTTTTTCACACTAAGAAGGTTCTTTGGGGAACCAAAAATGGTTCTTCAATGGCATGTGGAAAAACCCTTTTTTGTAACCTTTATTTTTAAGAGTGTAGAAATAAGGTTTATGGATGGGTGTGGACTGCAATATCCCCAGCATGTTTGATTGGTAACTCTTCACAATATCCGTAACAATCGCACCCAAAGCACTTCCAGATGCTGAGCTGAGGATAAAGATGAAACGCTGCAAAATAACAAGGTTCAGACGGCTGAGATCCCGCCGCACCTCAGAGAGATGCTTATTAAGCCAAACCTCCGCAGCCTTTGAAGTTCCTTTCTGCTACATCTCGCCTCAAGACACAATCAAGGAACGCTGTCTTCGGAAACACTCACCGATGGCCGAGTGCATTTAACAAGCTCCAGCTCTCCACTGGGATCTGTCAGGAAACATGTTCCCTCTCCCTCTACAGCGAAAGGATCTTATCGCACCCAAACGTGTCCAACAGCGCGATCACGTGTCCGTAGAACATCTTATTCCCACAGCATTTAAGGAAAGACCCGCGTCATCAAATTCTCCCATAATCCTCACTGTGTTCCAGTGACGCCTCATGGGATGGGCCTGACTCTGACCGGAGGGTTATTCTCAGAACAAGCCTTCGAAAATAAAACTCAGGGATGTTTACAACATTCTAAAATGCTAAAGACTTGAGTGAAGCACATCTGTGACTGTTATTATGATTGAGAATATACCATTCAAGGAATAATTCACCAAAAATAATCATTCTGTCATCATTTATTAATCTTTGCTCCGTTCCAAACCTGTATGACTTGCTTTCTTCCATGAAACACAAAAGATATTTTGAAGAATGTGTCAAATGTTTTAGTCCATGTCATGAAAGTCAGTGGAGTCCAAAACAACACTGATCCCCAATGACTTTGAGGAAAAGACAGACATTTTTGTCTTGTTTAGTGTTGAACAACATGAGGGTGAGTAAATGATAATCTGTGATATAATTCTGAAAACCTGTATAGTCTTTCAGAAGTGTTTTCCTGTCAGATCTACTTGCATCTTCATCTACCTCCAGCGGTTAATCATGAGGGATGAACACTGAAGGACACTGTCAATCACAAAATGTCATTAGATTGTACCAAAAACACCGTCAGGATGCTACAAACGCATGTGTGATTCAACAGCTGTGGCATTCTGATTTATGCCTGTTGTTAGTACTGATGTTCCAGTGTATATATTGTTTTATCTGTCTGAGCTTTACACCCTAATAATTAAATTCACATTTCCAGAAACAGCTGCATTATTATTCCCTCTAACTGAACATCTGCTATTACAGCAGGCGCTTTTAAAGTTAACGTGTTTCTGTCACATTTGCATGTAGAGCCTTTGGGTGTTTCCTCAGCGAGCGGCCAATCACATCAAGCCAAATATAAACATCAAACACAAACTGTTAATGATTACACCGCATAATTAGTCATAACAGATTTAAACCTGACGTACTCCCTCTTAGAAGAAAAAGTTCTATATAGAACCTTAAAGGTTCAAGAACCTTATGGTCATGTATAGAACCTTTTTTTTTGGTATAAAGCGTTCTTTAAAATTGAGTCAAGAACCCTAGAGTTCTGTATAGAACCTTTTTTTTTGGTATAAAGCGTTCTTTAAAATTGAGTCAAGAACCCTAGAGTTCTATATAGAACCTTTTTTGGCAAATTGTGTTCTTTAAAATTGAGTCAAGAACCCTAGAGTTCTGTATAGAACCTTTTTTGGCGTAAAGCGTTCTTTAAAATTGAGTCAAGAACCCTAGAGTTCTGTATAGAACCTTTTTTTTTGGTATAAAGCGTTCTTTAAAATTGAGTCAAGAACCCTAGAGTTCTATATAGAACCTTTTTGGCAAATTGTGTTCTTTAAAATTGAGTCAAGAACCCTAGAGTTCTGTATAGAACCTTTTTGGCAAATTGTGTTCTTTAAAATTGAGTCAAGAACCCTAGAGTTCTATATAGAACCTTTTTTGGCAAATTGTGTTCTTTAAAATTGAGTCAAGAACCCTAGAGTTCTGTATAGAACCTTTTTGGCAAATTGTGTTCTTTAAAATTGAGTCAAGAACCCTAGAGTTCTATATAGAACCTTTTTTGGCGTAAAGCGTTCTTTAAAATTGAGTCAAGAACCCTAGAGTTCTGTATTTTGGCAAATTGTGTTCTTTAAAATTGAGTCAAGAACCCTAGAGTTCTGTATAGAACCTTTTTGGCAAATTGTGTTCTTTAAAATTGAGTCAAGAACCCTAGAGTTCTATATAGAACCTTTTTTGGCAAATTGTGTTCTTTAAAATTGAGTCAAGAACCCTAGAGTTCTGTATAGAACCTTTTTGGCAAATTGTGTTCTTTAAAATTGAGTCAAGAACCCTAGAGTTCTATATAGAACCTTTTTTGGCGTAAAGTATTCTTTAAAATTGAGTCAAGAACCCTAGAGTTCTGTATAGAACCTTTTTTGGCGTAAAGCGTTCTTTAAAATTGAGTCAAGAACCCTAGAGTTCTGTATTTTGGCAAATTGTGTTCTTTAAAATTGAGTCAAGAACCCTAGAGTTCTATATAGAACCTTTTTTGGCGTAAAGTATTCTTTACAATTGAGTCAAGAACCCTAGAGTTCTGTATAGAACCTTTTTTGGCGTAAAGTATTCTTTAAAATTGAGTCAAGAACCCTAGAGTTCTGTATTTTGGCAAATTGTGTTCTTTAAAATTGAGTCGAGAACCCTAGAGTTCTGTATAGAACCTTTTTGGCAAATTGTGTTCTTTAAAATTGAGTCAAGAACCCTAGAGTTCTATATAGAATATTTTTGGCATAAAGTGTTCCTGGCACTAAATAAATGAAAGTGGTTTATAAATCAGTATATAAATAGGGTTAACATGATTGGTTGATGTACTCATGACCACTCGTCCAGATGGTTAAGGTCCGTCTGAAGGTTGTTGAGCTGTTGGCACGAGTAAACAAACTCAATCTGAACAACACTCACTGATTTTACATTCATATTCAGACACTGATCCAGATGCATCAGATCAGGCGTTCGGCTTCTTCAGATCAGCTGATTCTTCTGCTTTGCTCTGCTTGAGCTGAACTCTATTAATAAACGCGGATAAATCAATGTGTTCTTCCACTAATCCTGCTGCCGGAGAGAAGATCCGTTTGCCGTGAAGATAGACAGACATTTCTCGTGTCCTGAAGAACCAAACTGAGAAAAACCACATGTTTTTCCAAGAACAAGAACATCCACCTATAATTTTATTTAAAGAAGAAAGACGACAGTTCGCTGAGGAGATTTGCACTGTTTATTAGGGTGCTGATGTGACTGAATGAATTCTGTTGTACAAAGTGTGAGCGAGTGAGTGTAAGAAACAGGGTTTATAAATACGTTCAGAACATCTGATCAATAAATCAATCATCATATCTGGGTGAATGCAGTAACTAATACAACTGATCGTCTTCATTCTGGGGTGTAAAACTGAACTAAAACACACAAGATGGACGTACATTCCTGACGTTTGGCTAAATTAAATAAACGATCAAAATGAGACGGAATCTCCAATGAAATCACACTAATGTCAAAATTCATAGCAAATATATATATCGTTTGCTTTGTGCATTATAGCAAGTGTTTAAATAATCATCAGAAAATCCCCTGATGCGAAATGAGAATTCTGCTTCATCCTCACAGAGCCAATGAGAGCGCAGCATTCACACTCCAATAAAGTATTTCACTTATTTTTATAATATTTCATTAAACATAAACAGGGATTTGTCTAATTCCGGGCTCTCAATACGTCACAAAAATAAACACTCTTCAATTTAAAACAAATCCTTTTGGCATTTGAAATTTATCATATACAATATATTATTATCCTTCACTGTGCAAACACACGGTGATTTTGCACAATAAATAAAAGGTGATTCATCAGGTACAGCAAAATCATACAGAACTGTACAAAATAGAATAAAATTAGAGGAAGTAACAGAAAGGGCACAAATCTCTGAGTATTAATGAAGAGTTCAGACACAAATCATCATTCTGTCATCATTTACTCTCTTCTGTGGAACACAAAGAGTATTTCTGAAGAACATTTTAAATGTTTAAATGAAAGAAGAAGCTCCAAAAAGCACCATAAAACACTGAATCAAGGGTTTCACAGGTTATACGAGAGTGTTGGGAATGAAAGTCAACGGGTTTGGACATGAGGGCGAGTAAATGATGACAGAACGATCATTATTGGATGAACTATTCGTTTAAAGTCATCACACACACATAAACACACACACACACACTCATTCGAGAGCAAATCCTGTAGTCGCTGTTCGCCTGTTTGTGTTTTGAATAGAAATAGCACCGTGACCGAGAAACCCCTGATAACACGCCGTTGACTGCGTTTGATTGATTGTCATGTCGTTGAGCTTAAGTAAGAGCGCAGAGGAGTTCGCACACGTGCAGACGGTCCACTACGTCTGTTTAAAGGCAGAACCGGGTCGCTAAGACGAAACACACAGAAACCTGACAGAAATGGAGAGGCCGTACGGGTGAGAAGCACTAACGGAGGGCGTTTGGGGCACGAGAGGTGTCGGAATGCATCGATACAGCAGATATAAATCTGTTTCACATACATAGTCGCAGGGGGAGGGAAACCGGGCTGCGATTGGTCGCTCTGGCTTCATGTGTTGCTGTCGCCGGCTGCTGATTGGTCGTCCTCGGCGTGTCTGAACATCAGGATGGAGTTGTAGATCTTGAGGGCGGGGCCGAGCTTCACGCTCATTATCTTAACGATATCTCGCTGCGTCAACAGAAGGAAGGCCTTCCCGTCGATTTGCTAGTGAGGGAATGAAGAAAACAATACAGATGAAGTCAGAATCACGTACAGCTGTGATATAATGTCAAGTCAAGTCAAGTCACCTTTATTTATATAGCGCTTTTTACAATGTAGATTGTGTCAAAGCAGCTTTACATTGATAACTGGTACATTGTTTGGCTGCACAGCAGCTCTTAAAGAATAGTGTCAATGCAGGCAGATCAAAGCACTGTTGAATATCAAATGTCAAGTCAAGTGTCCCCGACTAAGCAAGCCAGAGGCGACAGCGGCAAGGAACCCAAACTCCATGGTCATGGTCATATCGTGATGGTCATATCGTGATGGTCATATCTTAAATATGGCAAAATAGACTCAGTATTTACAGTCTCGCTTCATGGAAAACAGACTAAAATATTGATGATGTGATTGTGCTTGGAGAAGTTTACAGTCAGCAAGAAAAATCTATAATATTCTCTGAAAAAGCTTTTTTTCCCCAAAAGTAATTGATACTTTATTCATCAAGAACACATTAAATTGACAAAAATTGACAGTAAAGACATTTATAATTAATTAATTTAATTAAAATGTTTCTTGAGAATTTAATCATCATATCAGAATGATTTCTGAAGGATCATGTGACACTGAAGACTGGAGTAATGATGCTGAAAATTCAGCTTTGATCACAGGAATAAATTACACTTTACTATATATTCACATAGAAAACAACTGATTTACATTGTAAAAATATTTCACATTTTTAGTGTATTTCTGATCAAATAAATGCAGCCTTGGTGAGCAGAAGAGACTCTTTCAGAAACTTATAAAAATCAAGGCACATTTGAAACTCTACACGTACCTCCTCTCTGAACTGCTTGGCCTGTTCCTCACAGCCGGGTAAAGAATGGATGAAATCAGCCACCTGAAACACACACACACACATACACAAGAGAGTTTCATCTTCAACAGATAAAATCAAGAATGAAGTGCAGTTGAAGTTACACAAATGAAATACATGGACCTTTCACAGAATGTGATGACGCGTTTCCACAGATTAGGTATCAACATTGCAAATCTGGTAATGTGTTAATAACGAACAAATTAATGATCTGCTGATGTTTTAGACTTGTTTCAATCAATTTAGAGTCTCAATCAAGAGTTAACTCAATGTACTTGACACAGAGTTGAATTAGTCATGTAAGAAACAGCATCTGTGTGAGATTTTCCATCGTGAGCTGAAGGGTGAACCTGTCAGGTCATTCCTCCCGCGGCAGTGTTCATCTCAGCTCAGGTTTGTGCCAGAGATTCAGAACCTTCTGCAGAGTCAGCAGCACACAAATATCCTGCAGCGTTTACAGAGAAACACTCAGAAACATCTACTACGCTCAGGGATATCCAACAAACAGCTGCTGCTAAGAATAGCCCGTCTGAACGATCACAGGAGTGAGGTGGGCGATCTATGAAGAAAATCAGTAGCGGCCATTGCTACGTTTCACCTGTTTCACTTGAAATGGCCTCCGCTTGCACTCGAAAAAGAGCTCCGCTTCCGCCATCACACCACGCGCACACCAGGGGCGGAAATTAACAGGGGCTTGGGGCAAAAACGTCACCAAAATTAATAAAAATGCTTCCAAATGCCAAGATATGGTGCAAAAAAGGTCTCCGTATGAGTTCTTGTTTTTAATATTTCTAAGTTATATCACACGAGCAAAAGTGCTGTTTTCCCGAATATCAGCACGTTTGCAAATGTGATTTTATACAACAATATAATAAACAGTAAGTTAATAGGCTATTAGGTGACTGAATGAATCGTTCTAATGAATGACTCAACGACTCACTCTTTTGCTTTGTCCCTGAATGAATCAGCCGATCTGAACAAATCATTTGAGTGAATGATTCAATGACTCACACATTAAGACATTGATTTGCCGCCACCTACTGGCGGATTTATTGGAATTTCATTTTAGCTGAGGGATGAAGTTCAAATGCCATTTTTGTTTTCCATCACGATTTTAACAATAGTTCTGGTTAAAGAGATAGAATGTGTTTATTAATAGACTATTATAAGCGAAATATGAGATAACATTGTAAATATAACAGAAATAACAGAGCTATTGCGCATCTCCGAACAACAGTTTCAGTTTCATTACTGAATGAATCCGAGTTTTTGAACAAATCGTTCTAATGAATGACTCGACGACTCACTCTTTTGCTTTGTTCCTGAATGAATCAGCCGATCTGAAAGAATTGTTGAGTGAATGATTCAATGACTCACTCATAAAGACAGATTTTCTGCCACGTACTGGCCGTTTTAGTGTAATTTAATTTTAGCTGAGGGATGAAGTTCAAATGCGTTTTTGTTTTCAGTCAATATTTTAACAATAGTTCTGGTTAAAGACATAGAATGTGTTTATAAATAGACTACTGTGAGCAAAATATGAGATAACGTTGTAAATATCTATCGCGCATCTCCGAGCAACAGTTTCAGTTTCATTACTGAATGAATCAGAGTTTTTAAAAGAATGGTTTGAGTGAATGATTCAATGACTCGTTCATTAAGACAATGATTTGCCGCCACCTACTGGTTGTTTTAGTGTAATTCCGTTTTAGCTGAGGGACGAAGATTGAAATGCTGTTTTCGGTCATGATCGTAATAATAGTTCTGGTTAAAGAGATAGAATGTGTTTATAAATAGACTATTAAGAGCGAAATATGAGATAACATTGTAAATATGACAGAGATAAAGTAATTGCAGTCACATTGCATGCAATATTTTCATCTGTCTTTCTTTGAAACGGGCCTCTGCATGGCTGTCTCTGAAGAACATTTCTGATGTGCTTTATGACATTGAGTTTCCAGCCCATTTGACCCAAAACCCCTTACCGCACAATCACAGAAGAGCGTCTCTGGAGCCGCGCCGGACTTTAATTAAACAGACAAACTCCATTTATTATAAAACAACACCGAGTGCCAAGATGCAACAGATCGACCTTCTGCAGTCCTTTCAGCTAATATGCAGAACATCGCATTGATTTCCCTGCAAAAACAACTACATCATAATGCTCGATTTCAGCATGTTGCTGTGCAGTTGATTGTATTACAGTTATTCAAACGCTGCCGTCAGACATTAATAAGCATCGTGTCTTTCTAATGTCTCAGCAGCTTTCAGGCCTGTTGGTTCCTGATAATGAAGACACATGTGTGTCTCTAATGAACCGCAGTGCTGGCCGCAGATTAAGATTCAATCCTGCAGGGACAGCAGAAGCATCGTTACTGTACGGCTGCATGTTTGGACTCTTTATTACCATCACACTCTTTTATAAAAGGCTTCAAATGAATCTATATTTTGCCTAGGATCGATCTGGCTTTCATAGGAACAGAACAAGAACTCCTGGCAGGATCCATTAGATGTCTTGACCGCTGCCAAATGATCTGCGGTGTTTAGGTCACGTCCATTTAGAGCGCTTGTGTTTGTCTGATATGCTAATGACTTTTCCGCAGTTAAAATTATAAATTTCTAATGTTACTTTTGAAAGTTCTATCAGAGTACAACCGTTACTGAAGGATCATGTGACACTGAAGACTGGAGTAATGATGCTGAAAATTCAGCTTTGATCACAGGAATAAATTACACTTTACTATATATTCACATAGAAAACAGCTGATTTACACTGTAAAAATATTTCACATTTTTACTGTATTTTTGATCAAATAAATGCAGCTTTGGTGAGCAGAAGAGACTGACCGACCCAAAACCTCTGGACAGTAGCTTATGGTAATTATAAAGCCACTAGACTAAGCTCTGCTTTAATGAGTGACATTATCAATCAGATCTCACACACTACCCCACAATCCCTCTGTGTGACAGCAGCCTGTTTACCGGCGAGTCCTTGAGGGCCGTGCGGCTGATATTTACACAGCTTGTAGTTCAACACACGCGTTGTGTGTTTATCTCTGCGCTCTGTTCATCCTCACGGCCCGGGGTCAGAGTTTCAGCCGCACCTGGTTACCATGACAACCATCCCATCATGTGCCCGGCGGCATGAAGAGGCTCGATTTCACCTCTGCAACCCAACATTACCATGACAAACAGCCTGAAACTACTGCACAGTGACAGCCTGTAAACCTCTGAAAGTGTTTACACTCGGTCAGCCGATCACATGACCTCCAGTGCCTGCACTCCCATTGGTTGATTCCACATCACATCATCTGCATAAAGCTGATGTCTGCTCAACTGTGACAGTTGCAGCTCATGAAGCCAGTAAATCAACTCAGAATGATTTCTGACAGTTTTTACGCTACAAATCGCTGTCAGTGTCGAAAATTACTGTGGCGATGGCTGATATTATAAATCTACACTGTTGTATGAATATTGCATTTTGTATAAACGCAGATGCAAAGATGGATGACTTTCTTGGAAATGTAATAATTGAGATTATACGGTTCAAACAGGAACAAATAAACCATGATATGACCTGCGTTCAGACACTAATACTGACTGTCAGCAATATATTCACATTTATGCATGTAGAGACTGACAAAAGAGGAACAAAAGCAATTCGTCAGTTCACTAAAGTACATAGTGAAACTAAACTGGAAAGTTCCTGCTAAAACTGCACAAAATCACTGAACTTTTGAGAAATAAAAGCACGATATACTTCAAGCAAAATCAAAGAACAAAATAGCGTGACGAACAAAATCAAGCCAAAACCAAGTTCGAACTTTCTGGAAAAGTTCACTCCGGCTGGTCAACTACTATTAGTTCATATTGTGATGACATCATAGGTGGGTGTGGCTCCGAGGCTTTGCCTTCTTTGAGGTGTAAATCTTCTCCAGTTCATTTTTTCTGTTCAGTCCATCAAGGTCAGACGTGAGTAAAAACATGAACACACCGGAGAGCCGCTTTATAGTAGAAACTGAAGTCAATAAACGTGACATGACAATTTGAGAGCTGGTGCAAACATTTCCACATCACAATGATCTGAACTGCTGTTTTCTCACCTCTGTCATGTTTATTTATAACACTATATCGCTGCAAAGATATTTAAAACTTCATTTTACCCCTAAGCGAAGAATGAAAAAGACCTTTGCCATGAGTATATCGATGATCTCCTGAATGAGACATTTTTCTTACCTCCTCTACGGTCCAGTGTGCGACACGACTGGCCTGGACGCCGGCCACCCCGGGCAAGAGCTTACAGTGCTGCTCCCAACACAGCGGCAGGTCGCGGCTCGGGTGAGCCGACATGGCGGACAGGAAGACGGACTGATGCAGGGCCTGCTGAAGACTGTCCATGTTCCGCTCTGAGAAAACACACATCAGGCATTTACAGTGGGAAAAACAGGACCGTTTGGATCTACTGAACAAAACACAAGAACCAAAAACTTTTTACAAACATGTATGATGTTCTTTCATCAATGGAACACATAAGAAGATATTTTGAAGAATGTTGGGAACCAAAGAGTTTGGCTTCCATTGTACATCCTTTTAAAAAAACGTTCTATATAGAACTCTAGTGCTCTTGACTCAATTTTAAAGACTCTTTATGCCATAAAGTTTCTATATAAGGAGAAATGTCTAAAAATTATTGTATAATGCTTTCATTTTTAATGGGTTATTTCATTTTTTTCTAGTGATAAAGGGTGTTTAAAGAGGACCTGTCATAATGTAATATGAGTCTCTGGTGTCTCCAGAATGAGTTTGTGAAGTTTCAGCTCAAAATCCCCCACAGATCATTTATTATAGCTAGTCAAATTTGGCCCCTATTTGGGTGAGAGCAAAAACACGCCATTTTTGTGTGTGTCCCTTTAAATGCAAATGAGCTGCTGCTCCCGCCCCCTTTCCAGAAGAGGGCGGAGCTTTAACAGCTCAACAACAACAAAGTTGGAGAATCTCACGCAGCCAAAATGAGGATTGTCAGTAACGGTGTTCAGCCTTACATTGTTCAAACCGGAGTCGACACTGATGGAGAGACTCAGGAAGAAGTTACAACTTTTAGACGTTTCTGAATGGTTAGTGGATAAATTTATGTAGTTGCTGTGGAGTTGATTCAACTCATCCACTAGCATGTGCCGTCATGTTAATCTTTTGTGTTGAATTGACCCTCGTTTGTGAAGCAGTCCGGCGTAAAATGACGGCATGACAACAACACTCTACTACAACAACTCTTCCTCTTCTCTAAAGCAGCCCAACATGGCCCCGCCCCCTTTGTTGTGTGTTCTCGGGGGCGGGGTTTATGTAAATTTTAGGGTTAGTGATGTCACAACCCGGGAAGAAGCTTGTTGTAGTCCATACCAGCCGTTTGTTCTAGTCCTTAAACAGAATTCAGATCCTTTTGCTGAAACACCCCGTGAAACCTTTTTCCATTTTCCACACATTAACTCTGTGGAAAAAGTGGAAAATCCCGCCTGTCAGACACTCACATCACGATCACACTGCAACCGCGTCTCCTGCTGCGTTCAGATGAAACCAGCGGCAGTAAATGGATAAACGTCTGCAGCTTGTGTTTTGGGTCATTTGACTGTAAAGGTCATTTCTACATTCAAAAATAAACCATAAATTCTGTTTGATTATGGAGTTCAGAAGCACTTTTATGTTTAATGACACAGATTCAGCATGTTTATTTCTCGCGGTCAGTGATTCTGTGCACACAAACATGGACTCTCACCAGCGTCTCGCTCAAATGTTCCTGGCAGCGTTAAAGACGCCCGTGAGGGTTTAGCAGAACGCTGCCCTTTCACGCTCCGCAGAGGACGATCTGACCGGCTCTTAAGAGACCAAAAGAGCTGCTAAACGGACGGCAGATCCAGAATCTTGGAGAACCATGTAAATACTGATATATAACTAATCAATCAACACAAAAACTAATTTAGATGACTTTACAGATGAAATTACAGTCGTTACTAGTGTTTCTAGGTGAGTTTTTCAGCTAATAAGTGCTTTACAGATAAAGGAATGAAGGAACGAATGACAACAGAACCAGCACCTGATATCGTCACTGCAAATCAATAAATCTCATGATGATGTTTTCTGAAATAACTCGTACGTCACTGTGTTTGTCTTGACATTCACTCGGATCCGCACTGCCACCTGTGTCCCGTTACACAAGCCGTTGCCACGGCGATTGTCACACTGCATCGTCGTCTGAGCAACTGTTTGCAATCTGTTGTGTCACATGATCAGGTGAGATCGGGTCTGGAGACGAGGACGCGAGCGGACGGCGTCGGGAAGGATTAAAGTCTCGCAGTGCTCGATTCGCCACAGGACACAAAAGAGCAGCACTCACACACTCACACACACACACACACACACACACACACACAGACTGAGCTGAAAAAAAGTGTCTGATCCATCAGAAACAATGCTTTGAAAAAGACAACTGAAACAATTTCTCAACAACAAGGTTATATTACATCACAAGAGGAAGAAGAAGCAGTTGATGATGATGATGATGATGCTTCCTAATCAAGTTATCAAATAAATTTGGCATTATATATTACAAATATTGTTGGCTCCTTGACAAATTGCTTTTGTTCCTCTCTTCTAAGTCGATTTGGATTTCTGTTAAATGCATAAATGTAAATAAAAAAAACAAGAAGCGGAGGAAGAATAGTTTTTGGATTATTTTCATCACAATAAACATTTTTGTCATGAAAAATAAATCTCACTAATATAAAGCAGGTGGAAGTTTGAGTTCAATAATGATTCTGTTTGATACTTGACTGATTATAACATTTTTAATCGATTTATCTAGTTTTGTATAATAGATAAATCCATCACTGAATAATGATTCTCAATCCATTGATTCTCAATGGATTATCTATAATATGTTATGTTTTAACTTAAATTTGCAAAAATTAAAGGCTGGTTAAATACTAATATGATGTAGACTCTTAAAAAAAGGTTCTGTATAAAATTCTAGGGTTCTTGACTAAATTTTAAAAAAGAAAAAAGTTATAATATAAGAAAAAACATCTTATGATTACATAATACTTTCATGTTTAATGTTTTTTTCCTAGTGATAAAGCATGTTTACGAGGTATTTAATTCATACATCTTAATTAAAATAAAAAATGAATTAAAACCAAATGAATCAATTAAAACTAAATCCATAAAGTGATCCCGGGAACCACTATAAGGTTCTAAATATGAAGAGCATGACCCATATAGAACCGTTTCTTCTAAGAGTGAGTAAATATTAAATGTAATTGCCATGAAAGTACATATTTACATAAATAAATACATACATAAATCTAAAGTAAAATAAACTGTGATGTCTCAGACTCATTATTTGATCAGACTGATGAAACTTTTTGTAAAAAAACTGAACGATCATCGACTTCCAGAAGCACACTAAACGTCCTCCAACACTGAGAAATCAACATTCCCTGTCAGTTTCTCCCTCACATCCGTCTGTCTCACACCTCAGGGAAGCTGTCTAACTGTCTCTGGAGAGAGATGGTCCTGCAGTGAGACGCTCTGATCACTCCAGTTCTTCCCGAGGAACCTTCAAATCCCAAAGCCGGACGTTTAAGCTAATGTTCAACCCTACATATGAGGAACAGCTGCACACTGCGACATTTCCACAAGAACATCATGATATTGAATGATCTAGACATGCATCTTCCTTCAGCAATATTATTACATCACAATCCTTCATGCCTGATCATCTCAAACACAGTCAGAGAACATGTGATCATCACTGATATCAAATCATTTATTCATCTGTCCACCTTATTTTTAATGTAAGAATGTGCATTTGTAACTTGAATGTGTCTGGCTATCACTGTCAGTCACGTCCAGTTATTTCAGCTGTAAAAAATTATGACTTAAAAAGTCAAAATAAGGTCAATAAGCAGAATAATGTCAGACAGTGGCTCATTATTACTAAAAAACCCTTCAAGAGACACTAATGCATGTTTGTTTTGAGATAATGACCATCAGCACATCACGCCTCATGTATATAATGTTCAGCTAAAATGATGATTTGGGAAGAAAGTTTGTTTGTGACACCTTTAGCATCATTAAACATGCCAGTGTGAGAACGACTTACTTTAAACAACAGAAATGCTTTCTGCTCTTCTGCGTCAGGAGACAAACAGAAGTGCTTCACCCGCTGAAGGGCCGCAGTGTTTAACGCTGAGCTGGAGTCTCATTATAAAGATCCGGCGAGTGAAAGCGTTTTTATCCTCACATCACAAAACACTACAGACACTCATTATTTCACTTGACAAATAAAAGCTTCTTCTCCAATGCCGAGAAGCCTCTAAAGGCAGCACTTAAGGTCACAGGAAGCTCAGCGTGTCACTTCCTGTCAGAGAAATGTCTCATGTCAGTGAAGGGCGATCAAATAAGGCTGATACGGGCAGCTGAGAGTAAATCAATGGCAGCTTCAGCCGTCATCAGTCATTAGATGAGTAACCTTCACACCTAATGTCACAAATACTCGTTTAAAAACCTACGAGAACGTTCAGTGTCAAGCTGAGGAAACGCCCCAGATGAACAATGCTCTCTCACTGATGCCACTGAGGTTAATAACGCTGTTAAATCACATTTCAGTGTTAAAGGTATAAGTTCCTTCAAGCAACAGGCGTGAAGAGCTCAATCACAGTGTTATGGTGAAAATCTACTGAATCATCTACCTCTCCAGTATTTTGGACATCATAAGTTTCAAAGCATGTTTGCAGCATTTCGGTCAGCTGTCTATGATCTAGTTAGGCAGAACACGAGGGTTTGAGACGCAACCGTATACTGTACACACTCAACAGCATCACGGACAGAGACTCAGACACACAGGCTCAAACACTGGTAAGCAGCATGTTTGGCCATCATCATCAGTATCACCACCATCATCATCATCATCAACATCACCAGTATCACATCATCATCATCATCATCATCATCACCACCACCAGCATCATCTCCAGCATAATCTCCAGCATCATCATCATAATCACCAGTATCACATCATCACCACCACATCATCATCATCATCACATTATCACCAGCATCTCCAGTATCACATCATCACCATAATCATCATCTCCAGCATCATCACCACCATCACATCATCAATAGTATGACATCACCACATCATCATCTCCAGCATCATTATCATCACCAGTATCACATCATCACCACATCATCATCACCATCACATTATCACCACATCATCATTATCAGCATCACCATCATCACTGCCATCATCACCACCACACCATCATCACCTCCTGCATCACCTCCTGCATCACCTCCTGCATCACCTCCTGCATCAACTCCTGCATCATCATCACCAGTATCACATCATCACCACATCATCATCACCATCACATTATCACCACATCATCATTATCAGCATCACCATCATCACCGCCATCATCACCACCACACCATCATCAACTCCTGCATCACCTCCTGCATCACCTCCTGCATCACCTCCTGCATCAACTCCTGCATCAACTCCTGCATCATCATCACCAGTATCACATCATCACCACATCATCATCACCATCACATTATCACCACATCATCATTATCAGCATCACCATCATCACCGCCATCATCACCACCACACCATCATCAACTCCTGCATCACCTCCTGCATCACCTCCTGCATCAACTCCTGCATCAACTCCTGCATCAACTCCTGCATCAACTCCTGCATCAACTCCTGCATCATCATCACCAGTATCACATCATCACCACATCATCATCACCATCACATTATCACCACATCATCATTATCAGCATCACCATCATCACCGCCATCATCACCACCACACCATCATCAACTCCTGCATCACCTCCTGCATCAACTCCTGCATCAACTCCTGCATCAACTCCTGCATCAACTCCTGCATCAACTCCTGCATCAACTCCTGCATCAACTCCTGCATCATCATCACCAGTATCACATCATCACCACATCATCATCACCATCACATTATCACCACATCATCATTATCAGCATCACCATCATCACCGCCATCATCACCACCACACCATCATCAACTCCTGCATCACCTCCTGCATCACCTCCTGCATCACCTCCTGCATCACCTCCTGCATCAACTCCTGCATCACCTCCTGCATCAACTCCTGCATCAACATCACCAGTATCACATCATCACCACATCATCATCACCATCACATTATCACCACATCATCATTATCAGCATCACCATCATCACCGCCATCATCACCACCACACCATCATCAACTCCTGCATCACCTCCTGCATCACCTCCTGCATCACCTCCTGCATCACCTCCTGCATCACCTCCTGCATCAACTCCTGCATCACCTCCTGCATCAACTCCTGCATCAACATCACCAGTATCACATCATCACCACATCATCATCACCATCACATTATCACCACATCATCATTATCAGCATCACCATCATCACCGCCATCATCACCACCACACCATCAAACTCCTGCATCAACTCCTGCATCAACTCCTGCATCACCTCCTGCATCAACTCCTGCATCATCATCACCACATCATCATCACTAGTATGACATCATCATCACCACCTGCATCACCTCCTGCATCATCATCACCAGTATCACATTATCACCACATCATCATTATCAGCATCACCATCATCACCGCCATCATCACCACCACACCATCATCAACTCCTGCATCAACTCCTGCATCAACTCCTGCATCAACTCCTGCATCAACTCCTGCATCAACTCCTGCATCAACTCCTGCATCAACTCCTGCATCAACTCCTGCATCAACTCCTGCATCATCATCATCACCATCACATTATCACCACATCATCATTATCAGCATCACCATCATCACCGCCATCATCACCACCACACCATCATCAACTCCTGCATCAACTCCTGCATCAACTCCTGCATCAACTCCTGCATCAACTCCTGCATCAACTCCTGCATCAACTCCTGCATCAACTCCTGCATCAACTCCTGCATCATCATCATCACCATCACATTATCACCACATCATCATTATCAGCATCACCATCATCACCGCCATCATCACCACCACACCATCATCAACTCCAGCATCAACTCCTGCATCATCATCACCACATCATCATCACCACTAGTATGACATCATCATCACCAGGGTCATCATCTCCAGCATCATCACCATCACCATCATCATCATCATCATCATCATCACCACTAGTATGACATCATCATCACCAGGGTCATCATCTCCAGCATCATCACCATCACCATCATCATCATCATCATCATCATCATCATCATCACCACCATCAGTCTCAGGCAGCTGAGGTACAGAGCTCAAGAGGTTTTGTAAAAAAAGGAAAGAAAAAAGAAACGATGGAATTTTTAAGAAAAGTC